>NC_137657.1:18562963-18833851 GCF_963422515.1 Blennius ocellaris | reverse complement strand
TTCTTTGTCAGAAGAGCTGCTCCAGGCCATCTCTTGATGAGATTGCAAATAAGTCTGTGGCCTCATACTGTACTTCTAACTGAGGCAGAAATTGACTGATGATTCCAAATCTCCACTGAAATGGCCAAAAATACAGGAGCACTATTTCTGGATAGATTTCTCTTTTGAACTCAATTTAATCTTCAAGTTCAGCAGCCCTCTCTTCTGACCTTTTTGGGATCGTTTGTATTTGTTTTATTTAGGACACAAGCCATTATGATCGCAGCACAGCCTGAGTGACAGAAATTATTTTACAATTTTACTGTGACTCAACTAAGATGGGGATCTCCGGTGCTCACCTCTTTCAGCCTGCAGTTCCTTGCATTCGACACAGAGGCATCCCACGACATTCTGAAGGTGTGGGATGGGCCACCAGAGAATGAGATGTCTCTGAAGGAGGTCAGCGGATCGCTGCTGCCAGAGGGAATACACTCCACTCTCAATGTCGTCACAATTCAGTTCGAGACAGACTTTTACATCACCAAGTCTGGTTTTGCAATCGACTTCTCAAGTGAGTATATCAATTTAAGTGCATGATTTTCTGTTGGTGTGTTTATTGCTTGCTTTCTCAATAATGAGTTGCTTCACATGAGTTGAAACCATACACATAAAAAGTAAAAAGTTTAAAAAAATAGGTGGCGCATTCCTGGGCAATTTTAATGTATTATTTACTGACACCTAATTTGGTGCAAAGTATGCTTATATAAAGAATATACAGTATTTCAATAGGTGGACTGCATGAGAGGACTCGCTTTAAAATATAATAGTATGTCAATGTCTAAAAAAGCTCTTAAACAGCATTTGTGTTCTCCCTCCTGTGTTCGTGCAGCCTTCAGTGTTTTGTATAATCTCATAACCGTGTCGTCCTCACGAGCAGTAAAAGTCCTACTTTGCTGATTATCTCCTTTGCAGCATTTGCAGCTGTTAGACTAATACAGCCTGCTTTTCCTGACTGGTTTCATAACTAAGCACCTGGAAGCAAATGGGATATGAAATATCCCATTTATACAGTCTGTGATGACTTTCTACATGTTTTCCTTCTTTTAGAATACATCCTTGGCAGCCTAACGTGAAAATCAATTTTATGGGATTCACTGCACTGCAAAATGGAATTGATTCTGCAGATGCATACCATACTTATCTACCATTTTCTTAGGACTACCAATTCTCATAGACAAAACTGTACAATGGAGAGAGAAATATAGTAACAATTGTCTTGGAGGACAGTAAGCCTGTTGTCTCAAGGAGCACCAACTCTAAACAGTCAAGGTCCAATTTACGACACTTGTACAATGTAAATGTGAAACAATACAACAGCGCTGTCATACGTTTGGCTTCATTAAGCTATTTTCCCAGATTCATCAGAGGTTTATATCAGAGTATGGGTCATTGCAGAGGTTTCAAATGCACAGCCCTTGTGCCAAAAAACACCAAGAAGAATTCATTTGCATTTTTTTTTTTTTTTTAAATAAAAGTTAAATATAAGGCTCGTAGTTGAGTACAGGTTAAAACTCGGGCTCTCTTGCAAATGAAATAGCATTAGCATGAACAAGCAACAGAAAATGTCCAGCCAAGGACACAGCAAAGTTTTGGCAACATGAGTGTGAGGACCAGTTTGTTTGGTTGCATATCAGATCACATGCATTTTTCACAAGAAATTTCAGTTTGGCTGTGTTAGGTTTTGCAAAAAAGATGAATCAAACAAGGTTAAAGGCAAAAACAAATTCTAAATTCAGGGGAAAGGGGTGAAACTGTGGAATTATTCACAGGTTGTCTTTGGGTCTTTTTACTGATCAGTCTGTATTGATGGAGTTTGACATTATGTTATGTTATGCTAAATGGTCAGTTCTTTGAAATTGTTACAATCGGCCACCTTGAATATGTTTAAACTCTATTAGTAACATGAAAATGAAAACCACTTTGCAAAATGTTAACCTTGTATAGTGACCTTAATTCAGGCATTTAACAATGGCTGTTGGTCTGTAAAGATGATAATCTTTACAGACCAACAGCCATTCTTACACTTTTGAGCTGTTTGAGATACTTGATATTTTCAAGGATTGTTTCAATCTGTTACATACATTTAACTTCCAAAATGAGTGCCTCACACTTTAATATTTCTAAATTTACTCCTTATATATCAGAGACACACACGTGATATCTCAGAATAAACATGGGGATGCATTAACAATACGTGTGTATTGTGATTCGTTATATTTCCCAAGATCTATATCTGCAGAGACACTCCTCATTTTATAGCAGTTGCAATGTAACTTAATGTGGGGGATCAAAAACCATTTTTTGTATGACTAGAAGATGGACACGATGTACAAGTAACATGCATATGTCCTTACAATCCCTTAACAACACACTTATCGCAGAGGACCGGATCTATGGTGGGTCGGTTTTGTACAATTATCATCATCATTCAAATGCGCAATGTTGCCAAGAACATATGCTGTAAATAATGTTTTGACACGAGAACTATGCAAAGACATAAATATCCACAAATATATATATATATATACACACACACAGTGGGGCAAAAAAGTATTTAGTCAGCCACCAATTGTGCAAGTTCTCCCGCTTAAAAAGATGAGGGAGGCCTGTAATTTTCATCATAGGTATACCTCAGCTATGAGAGACAGAATGAGAAAAAAAAATCCAGAAAATCACATTGTCTGATTTTTAAAGAATTTATTTGCAAATTATGGTGGAAAATAAGTATTTGGTCAATAACAAAAGTTCATCTCAATACTTTGTTATATACCCTTAGTTGGCAATTCATTCTTTGTGTCCCCCTGCTTAAGCCAGTACATGTCCAGGCCCGTCTGAAGTTTGCTAGAGAACATTTGGATGATCCAGAAGAGGATTGGGAGAATGTCATTTGGTCAGATGAAACCAAAATAGAACTTTTTGGTACAAACTCAACTCGTCGTGTTTGGAGGAGAAAGAATGCTGAGTTGCATCCAAAGAACACCATACCTACTGTGAAGCATGTGGGTGGAAACATCATGCTTTGGGGCTGTTTTTCTGCAAAGGGACCAGGACGACTGATCCGTGTAAAGGAAAGAACGAATGGGGCCATGTATCGTGAGATTTTGAATGAAAACCTCCTTCCATCAGCAAGGGCATTGAAGATGAAACGTGGCTGGGTCTTTCAGCATGACAATGATCCCAAACACACCGCCCGGGCAACGAAGGAGTGGCTTCGTAAGAAGCATTTCAAGGTCCTGGAGTGGCCTAGCCAGTCTCCAGATCTCAACCCCATAGAAAATCTTTGGAGGGAGTTGAAAGTCCGTGTTGCCCAGCAACAGCCCCAAAACATCACTGCTCTCGAGGAGATCTGCATGGAGGAATGGGCCAAAATACCAGCAACATTGTGTGAAAACCTTGTGAAGACTTACAGAAAACGTTTGAGCTCTGTCATTGCCAACTAAGGGTATATAACAAAGTATTGAGATGAACTTTTGTTATTGACCAAATACTTATTTTCCACCATAATTTGCAAATAAATTCTTTAAAAATCAGACAATGTGATTTGCTGGATTTTTTTTTTCTCATTCTGTCTCTCATAGCTGAGGTATACCTATGATGAAAATTACAGGCCTCCCTCATCTTTTTAAGTGGGACAACTTGCACAATTGGTGGCTGACTAAATACTTTTTTTGCCCCACTGTATATAATGTTGTTCATTCAAGAAATAAGCATACATTGAGTATAAATACAATACAAAAAAATCAGAAATGATCAAAAGTTTGTTAATTTGAATTCCATTGCCAACAGGTTACCATAACGTCTTGAAGTCTCTCCACATCAATAATAGTAACTGAAGTAACGGCTGGGATTACTGAGCAGCACAAGTTGATACTACGGTCTATGACCTGTTTTTAAAGCCTCCATAAGAAACTCAGCAAAATACCAGTTCAACATTTAACACATTACTTTTTGGCCACATTTACATTATTCATATCACATCTGAAGAAAATTCAATATGATCTGAAAGGAGGACTCTGCTGATGTTACATGAAATGATGTGATACTTGACTTACGCCAGCTGACTGACAGTTTAAACATCCAACGGATCTGGAAAAAGACTGGGGAAATGTTTACACTCTGAAAGTCAAAGCACTCTATTTAAATGTTATAATTTCCTGGCATTACTGTTAATTGAATTGTACAGAGTCTGCTTTGCGATCAAGGACGTGGCGAAGACACTATAGGAGTGATGTATTAGAATTAAAAAGATTTGATGTGGCTCCCTGTGAGCAAAATATTTTTGTGACAAGGCTATTATTTGGGAAATATGTCAGTCTTAGTCAAATATTTTATAAATTGTTAAACACATCTAATAATATCTAACAGTTTCTGAAAATTATAAGCACCTATCTAACCTAATGAAGTAGCGCCCAAGTATGTGATGTTCGTTACTGTTTGAAAGTAGAGGTCATTTTCACAAGCAACTCTGAATCATTAAGTGTTGATTCTGCCAGTTATACGAAGATGATGTTACATTTTCACTAGTAATCTGTTGTTTCAATTTGAGATAATTTAATCAAATGCATTATACCGATCATCACTTATTGTTTCATTATAGACACAATGATTAATGAAGCCTTTTGCTGTCCTGTTTTGTATTTTTCCACATTTTACTTCACTTGTTTTTCTTTGGACGTGTTTGTGCTTTGGAACAAACACACACACGCGCACATGCACACACGCTTAAACTTCAATAAACTTAACAGTGTTAGGTCTCTCAATACACTCTGTCAAGATGGTAGAATTGAGAAATCCATCAGATTTTACCAGATCATTCTCGAAGTGGCGGGCTGCCGCACAGCTGTGATTTAGAGACACAGATTAGGAAAACATGGCATTATTTTGACTGATATCAGTTAGTAATCTACTCTGTGCTATAACTCTGTTTGAGCTGGAGTTTGCGTTTAACAGCTGTCTGCTTGGTGATATGAAACAGTGTGTGCGCGTGTTTTCTCTCTCTGCACTGCATCCACATGTGCATCTGCTTTGTGTGTCTGACTCACGTGTGTTTTGCCCTTCAGGTTCGCTCGCGACAGCCTGCAGAGATCCAGGTATTCCCATGAATGGCAGTCGTAACGGAGAAGGGCGGGAGCCTGGTGACTCGGTGACCTTCTCATGTGATCCAGGATATGAATTGCAAGGAGAAAGCAGAATCACCTGCATCCAAGTGGAAAATAGATACTACTGGCAGCCCAGCCCTCCAAGCTGCATTGGTGAGCCAGATGGAGGGAAGGGGGTTTGGTTGGAGGAAATCGAGATGGGCATATGGATTAAAGGTGGGAAGAAGAGAAGTGTAGAGCTTCACAAAGAAAGATTTGGGAACAGGAAGAGAGGGACTTTTTCTTTTGACTGGCTGCAAGCAAGACTGTTATTCTCCTTCAGCGATGTCTTAGAATATGTGTAAGGCAAACAAAACTCTTCCGAAATGTTTGAGATGATGCCAGCTCTTATGTGGACAAATTCACTTCTGTTCCAGTTTAAGACTGTGCGCTCCACAGTCTCACAGCATATTGCTTTATTAAGGCTTAACAGCTAATTACTTAACAATGCAATTACAAATAATTACACTAAGTAGTTCCAAAGAGGCCCGTATATCCTTGAGTTGCTGCCAGCTGGTTCAATTTATTTATTTATTTACTTTGCATTTTTGGGGGAGCAGCAGAGATTTTCAGGTCTTGCAGTGCAATCACTAGATCACACAACTCGGCGTAAGGCAATGACACCAGAAGCAACCTCATGTGAGCAAAAGCGTTACTAAATAAAAAAGCGTCACACTCATGATATTAGCAATTTGCCAGTGACACATGACAGCTGTTGGATGAGCGAAATCAAGACATGACAAGTACAGCCATTCTTGGGACTTCAAGTTTTATGTGATAAAATATCCCTTGACATGCTGAGCTAATGAGACATGACATTAAAAAATCATATAACCATAATCTATCCAGTTAAGTCTTCGACTTCGAACAGAACTATCCATATTTATTAATCAATCACTGACACTTTTTGGGAAAATGTGTTATCTTCTACGCGTTGAGTTGAAGAAATGGCAGGAACATTTAATAATTACATTAGAAGTAAATTAATTGCCATTTAAATATGTGGAAGGGTCCCTTTAATGAAATACACACTTGTGTAAATGCTCCACAGTTTATCCACTTTAAAAAGTTGTGCACTTACATATTTGTGTATGTATTTATTATTCAATATACAAATTAATGTCTATGCAGTGATTTATCTCAAACCATTAGTACAACATATTTCGTCTTGAATTACAGCCAGTGTTAAAAAAGTGGTGACCCCTGTAAAAAAAAGGAGCAGCTGAATACTTATTTTCCTTTTCAAATTATATTAGATATATTAGACACAATTCAGAAAATTAGATGTTTATATTTTTTAACGGAAAGCCATCAGAACCACAGCACGAGGATTTTTCAAGTTGCTGCCATATGACCGAGGGTTTCAACCAAATAATACAGTTTGTGTAATCATGCTGCATATATAATGCATGTGAAGTCTAGTACCTGATGTTTTTTGCAGATAAAACAATATTATCTAATGCTGTCCATATGTTAATAATATATTGATATCAGAATGAATTCAGTTTATCAAAAGAAAGGAAGGGAATATTAAAAATCCTGTGATCACTGCTTACTCATCTATCTCTTCTTTTTTCATGTATCAAGCTCCTTGTGGTGGAAATGTGACTGGATCTTCTGGATTCATTCTCTCGCCCAACTACCCACATCCCTATCCACACAGCAAAGACTGTGACTGGCTTATCGCAGTTCACTCTGACTACGTCATATCGCTGGCTTTTATCAGGTAATAACATCATACAAAAATGATTGAGACGCTCTTCACATGTGGAGATGATTGAAGTCACCGAGAGCCATTTTTAAACACAATCTGGGAATTTGATTAGTTGTTTTTTTTAAGAAAAGAGTGACAGAATAGAAAAAGCCCACGTATACTGAGGGGGGGGAGACTTTTGTCTCTTGAGTACATGCTCCAGTAACCTGCAGGATGAAGCTTTCCCTAAAATTGTGGTGTGTTTGTAACCTGCCTGAAACAGAATGGACTCGGTTCTCAGTGGATGCACAGCGGCTCAGGTTGTGCCATGGAATTGCTTGTTTTCTGCTGTGGAACCAGCTATAACATCATAGTATTGAGTAAAGTTGGCCATGTGTATTAGGCAGAGACCCTGAGTTTGAGCCCAGGTGTGTTGTGAGATAGTGAGGGGAGGCCGATGTGCCTCTCTGGTCGACAAACACAAGTCGGGTATTCTGGCCACGTGGCTGAAATGTGGCAACTCAAGATTTGTGGATGAATGCTGCATGGTGGAACTACATAGCACTTCAGCTTGTGCCCAATACTGAATCATATCCAGGATATGTGCTATGCATTATTAATTGCAATCTAAGCATATCGCAATACCAGCAAAGCAAACTCTGTGATGCACTGTGGGGCACTTTCCACTGGTAGTATGCTTTTGAGCTTGGAGTATTATTTTTATAGTCATTTCACGAGGGTATGCAACCTTCTATATTCCCACACGTTAGTCTGTTCTTGAGGTGTGGGCGCCATGTTCCTTTTGCAACTTTGCCCTTCGAAACAAACATCTAATACAGTTTGCACAATGCTGCCTTCTCTCTTGGGAATGCCAAATGAAAGGATGGAGTTATGATTTTAAATTGGAATCGCCTTGATCCAACTCAAATGCAATTATCTCCCAGCTATTTACATTTTTGTCATAAACCAGGCTCATTATTTGGAAAACAAATGTGCCCCCCTCTCTTCCTCCCTCTGTCTCACTGCAGCATGTGATTTGATATACAGTGCTACAATATGAAACGATCTTTTCACACTGCATTGCCATTGCCGTCTGGGAAGATTTTGTGCCACTGCAGTGTCACAACAATTTAATCTCTTCTCACCTCTTGGGGGAGATATCTTTTTTTATCTCTTTGTCTGGAGATGCAAAACAAATCGCTTGGCATGACTCACTTCTAGCTTTGCAGTGCATGCTATCATTTTGAAATCCTAATGCAAATCTCCCATACAATCTGTACAATCTGGTGGTTAAGGCTCGGCAAAATAATGACTGATTTATCTTCCATTTGTCTGTTTCTCTCGCTTGTCACAGCTTCAGCATTGAGCCCAACTATGATTTCCTGTATATCTACGATGGACCCGACAGCAGCACTCATTTGATTGGCAGTTTTCAAGACAGCAAACTTCCTGAGAAGATAGAGAGCACTTCCAATTTCATGTACTTGGCATTCCGTAGCGATGGCTCCGTAAGCTACACTGGCTTCCATTTGGAATACAAAGGTACTTCAAGAGCTGTGCAACTTGGACACTGAATGCATTTTCAGGGAATAGTTCCAGTAATATTTTGTTTGACACGATATAGAAATGGAAAATGTAGCAAAGTATAGTATCCTACTTCAAAGACACATTATTCATCTAACCTGTATGCCATCTGTTACCGTAGCCAGTGATTCATTCTCCTATATTTACACGTTTATGTTAGTAATTAATTTTTAATGTTGCTGTTTTGTTAAATAAAACAGACCCACTGAGTGTATAGTTCACACACATTTGCTTGACCTGACACCTCAGTCATTTGAGAAAGTTCTTGTACAAAGCTTTGTTTGTGTTTGATTGGCAGCAAAACTGCGGGAAGCGTGTTTTGATCCGGGGAATGTGATGAATGGCACACGAATGGGTACTGACTACAAGCTGGGATCTATGGTGACATTTCATTGCGAGGCTGGCTACCTGCTGCAGGGCTACTCCACTTTGACATGTGTCATGGGCAACAGCAAGAGACCGGAGTGGGACAGAGCTAAACCAAGCTGTCAAGGTGAGAAACAGCATTTAAACAACAGTGGATGACCTGAGTGGCAGAGTACTCCAGCTGTTCGCTCAATATTTGATACTACATGATAACAGGATAGAGCTGTGGTGAAACAGCACCCAGGATATGGTGTGAACTTGTCAAGGTGAGTAAATGAAAAACAAACTCAGACTATCGCAGATTGTATATCCACACATTAGTTCTTCATTCAAAAACAAGTAAATCATGTTGTTGCTTCTTGCTGGCACTAACGTCTAGAAGTGACAGAGTGTTTGTAATTTGTTACAACCAAGTGACCAAGTTTTATGTGAAGACATCCTGTTTCCATTTTAAAACTGAATGTCTTCCCAAAATAAATTCTGAATGTAATTTAAGTGCGTTCTATGACCTTCAGCCAGGCGATTACGTGTTATTTTCTTCATTCTGACAATATATTTTCTGAATTTAAACTATGATACAAGTTTAGTCATGATCTGGGACTTTAAACCCGTGTGTTTACATGCTAATGTGATTTTTAGTATTTTTACTTCTGGTTAAGTAAAGAAGAAAATATTGTATTTACTTCTACAACCTCTACTCAAAATACAGCTCCCTGTGTCCATTAGTTAAGAAAACACATTTCTTGTTTTGACGGACACTCCACAAAAATAAATTACATCCACTGAGAAAAGAAATGCTCTGTATTGTATCCATGTTCAACCCATTTGATGTTTTTTAACAAGTTTAAAATACCACGGATGGTTTTCAACAGCAACCTCCTAGTCTGATCAAACATGTTTTTTTTCCTGTTGAGAAAGATATAAAAGGAAGTTGTAGACCTCTAAATACCAGCATGTTATTTTAGGGTATTTCCAAATTAATCCCCAAAATCTGATGACCTTAAATAGAAAACCTGCAGTTTCAATTAATCTTAGTCCTGAAAATGATTGGAGTGCAAAGGCAATGTTGATGCAGCGCAGCTATTAATTGGGTTTTATGTACAAGAAACAAAGGAGCCTTTCATACAAAGCAAAAATGTAAAAGTTGCTTTATGCATATAACCTGTTTCATCTGTACAATCAATTTATGACATCTAATGTAACTGTGTTTGAAGCACCTTTGGCATCAAATTATTCTTGGGCATTTTGAGTTTTATAGGCCTCCAGTTTCAAGGGATATTGGAAAGACTGTAATATATCATACGTTTATAAATTTTTGCAAAATCAATAGAGATAAGGACTGAGGAAAGTTTTGATTGGTGTCAAGATAGCTGCCTCCTGCTCCAGTGGTATCACACCGTTTTTAATATTTGTCAAAGTGTTTAATCTGCCAAGGTTATATTGGAATTCAGCTTTCATTCTCAGCGGTGAGGAACGGAAGCACAAAGTCTCACACCGGGGAACTATTCATTACTTTTACAGTTGACACCTGTGAAGCTGCACTGAACAGCCCTGGGGTTATGTACTCTGCCAAAGGGTCCATCAGCTCCTCTCTAAGTATTTACACTTTTAGACCAAATTTCAACTGATGAGGTAACTATCTGAAGGCTAAATGTGATGGCTTCAGCTGCGCCAACATATGGCCAACTCCTGCTCCTTTACATTATTGAGCAGTGAGCTAAAGTTGTTTGTTTTTCCAACAAGCAATGGGAGCGGAGCACTTGTAAAATAGCATCACTGGGCAATTTTAAGCATGATCAAACACTAAATGTTCTCAAATCAAGTGTAGAGCGAGACATATGCACATCCCATAGAAACCATGTGCAATCGTTTATCAATGTCTTACAGTTTAACTGTTTCTATGCTAAAGCAGATCAAACTTTGAATACTTCTATTAGATTGCTTATTGAACTACCTGGCAAAATTGCTTTGTAGTTACTTTGTTTGTAAGACTTTATTATTCCAGGATTGTAGGGTTCAGTGCTGGTCGATAGGAATATCAGATGGAGTGACGTAAAGTCTCTTTATTTTTAAACATCTGATATATACCCTGCTGCCCTTACTATTTTAATGTCTGCAGTTGTCATTATAATATCGAAAGAACTCCCCAAGGCCTTCAAAAATAAGAGACAGGAAAAATGAGCAATAGGTCCAGTGTATGAGAATGACATAATTACATTCTGAAGAAATGCTGACTGGACAGTATGCATTGTTTTCCATTTATTCTATATAGGTCTAGTGATGGGGTGAACCAGCCAAGGACAGCTTCAAGCCTTATAAACATTTTTCCAAGAATTCAAAACTTTGCCTCGAGATCCTGCAACCTGTTTGAGGTCAACATTTAGGCATCTACAAACCAAATTTTACTTGCAATAATTTGTGCCACGAAAAAGCTTTTTCTGTCCAAACAGAACATTAGAGCCAAATTCCAGTCTGCCAGGACAGATATCAACAAACACCAGACCTTCAGGAATAATATGGTCTGGACAGACAGATTAAATGCAGAGCCAAAATCCAAAAGAACCAACAAATAATGGGGCTTTTTTTTGTAAACTACAAGCAGTCTATTTCATATGTTGACACATTTTGCTGCAGTGAAGGTAAAGGGGGACTTGTTTAGTTTTTCATGCTATGCAGTAGAGTTTTGGATTTGGTTTCTCTCTCTCTGTGTGTGTGTGTGTGTGTGTGTGTGTGTGTGTGTGTGTGTGTGTGTGTGTGTGTGTGTGTGTGTGTGTGTGTGTGTGTGTGTGTGTGTGTGTGTGTGTGTGTGTGTGTGTGTGTGTGTGTGTGTGTGTGGTAATTAAAGCCCAAGGTGAATCAACTAAAGTTTGAGCAAAATCGGTGAAATCTGTAACATGACATTGCACACCAACGTATCTTTGGGCAATTTTACTTATTCCTATTTGCAGCACCTCTCAAGTGCCATCATCTTGAATGAGAAGCATCAGTGTATAGCCATTTTTAGTTTCATTGAACATCTCTCCAGAACTGTCTGTACACTTCCTGTCTGGAAGGTGTATGGAAATTTCCTATGACTTCTACCTCAGGGCCTTATATTAGACACTTAATTTCTAATAATTTAAGTTTTTTTTTTATCATTAATAAATTTGCAAACACTTCTCAAAAAATTTTTTTGTTATTATGGGGTGTTGTGTGTAGAATATTGAGGAAAACACTAATTTAATCCACTTGGGAGTAAGGCTGCACTTAACAAAATGTGGAAAATTAGAAAGGTTGTATACATTTTCCAAATACGTGCTGCTTGACTGACTCTGCATGGTCGCCCTGGGATAATCTTGGGATAGACTCAAGCCCCACACAACCAGAATTTGGATAAAATTGGCTTAAAAGAATGAACATGTGGATCGGTCTCTGATGTCAGGCCTTCAATTTATACTAATAACAGATTTTCATATATTTCAGCATCTGACCAGAAACATTTCACCCAGTACATGCAGTATGATTTTGTACAATGCTGAAATATTCCCATTTGGTTATTTTCTTTGGCTGAATGAAGTAGATTAAGTAGCTGGTTCAAATATTACCAAATATAATCCATTTCACGTGTTGTATTCTTTTTTAAATAGTAATAATAATAATTAATTATGCATTTTATTTTTATTGCACTTTACATTAGTATATTTCAAAATGTTAGAGTATTCTAACAAATTAAATCAGGAAAATTGTTTGGCTTTGGATTTTAAAGATAACGTGTGCTTCAGTGAATATAGTATGTATTGACCTTGGTAATATAATCATTCCTACTGTATAGTCCTTTTCACAACCACAAGATATGTGGTTTTGCTGTATGGCCGTTTCCTCCAGCTTTACACTCAGCTGTCAGAAAGAAACCATTCAAGCATATCTTGAGAATGCCTTATTTTTCTTGGTGCTATTCTCCCGTGCTGTCGATTGGCAGTGCAGTGTCCTCACCTTCTCACCAAGCAGCATTTTTGAAACCCGTAACAGTCAACAACACCTTGTTTTCCTCTCTGCCTGACAAATTTGGTAGAATTACCGTCCCACTTGCCTTCATCACATATGTTTGATTACATGCCTCTTGCCGCTGCCGCCACCAAATTTGGATAAATTGCTGATCCGTCTCTCTTTCCGTTCACACCACTGCTCACTTCTTACGTGCTGCTCAATGAAATGGGAGCGACATGCATTGTGCGGGCCACAGGGGGTTCAGAGCAGCTGGTGACAGCTTTGCCACGACAAATGAGTCTGTTTGTTTACAGTCGGGGCTCCCCCACCTGATGGCTAGGTCTGTGAGGTCTGAGCTAACTGCATTAGTGGGCCTCTCAGCAAATTAGGTACATCATTAACAGCTTATGATAAAACTCTACTATGTGACACAGGTGCAGGACAGACCACAGCTTACATTAATGAACCCAATCGCCAACTGAAAGCAAATGTTTGGGTGATACAAGCATGGAATAGGGTACAGTTTCTGCCCAGAACTAACATTTTGCTATAGCAGTTGCTGGCGATCCTCTCATGAATACTATTTGTGTACCTTGACTTCAGCGACATAACCTGCATGAAGGCATCTTAATACTTGTTTACAAAACTGCAATCGTGAATTAATCCATCAGATTATACATATTTTATCTTAGAATAGGAGGGAGGTTTGATAGAAAACCTATTTATGGCTGAATAGTTGAATCTGAATCTCTCAAAACATCCTGTGGGGCGACACGGGCTGATTAAAAGTCAGAGGCGACCGGAACATTTGTGATTGTGTGTTTTGTTGATTGATGGTGTTTTTTTTTTTTCTTATTTGTAAAGCAAAAAGTAGTTTTCTCCTCATAGGTTGTCTCCCCATGGGAGTTTAACCCTGTGAATACAACTTTTGCTGTCTTTTTGACTGTTTACAGTTTTCTTTCCTCCTGAAAATGTCCCCTAAGTGTGTCTGAAATGTCAAATTACTTTTGGCATTCCAGCCAAAATTATATTTGTCAGCAGCTGAAAGTTCAAAGGTGGCTTTTTATCTCATTTTCTGATATGAACTGCTTACGTTGCACATGTACCAGTTAAAATGGTTTGGCTGATTGTATTTTAGTGCCTTATTTCCCCAGGTATTATGAGCTGGCTGTTTCACATTTGTTAACTGTGCCTCTGTCTTGCTTGCTTTCCTGTTCCCATAGCTCCCTGTGGAGGTCACTTCACTGGTTCCGAGGGAACTGTGCTATCCCCAAACTACCCACATAATTACACCATAGGCCAGAGCTGCGTCTACGACATCTTCGTCCCAGGAGACTTTGGTAAGTATTTCAGCCATTACTTGAGGTGCAGAAAATTATTACTTATATTCTGTTTGACTGCACTGTGGTGTAGTCGCACAGATACATTCTCACTTCAAAAGTGAACCAAGGAGAGAGAGGGCCATGAGGGAGACGTGTTTGTGTTGTTTTTTTGCGAGTTTTCAGTTAGTAATGAGGATAGAAAAGATCCTGTGAAGTAATGGAGGCATACTCTCCAGGCTGGTCATAGGTGAAGGGGTACTGCCAAACAAAATGCTCACACTTCCATCATTCATTTCCCTGTAGAGATTATGTTTCATGCTTCTCAGTGTTTTGCACATTTGGATTGATGTTTGATGCTTATAGTTGCCGACACTCAAGTTAAATGTCTGTCTGCTGCTGGAGAAATGTTCAGTCCTTGTGGATGTTCATCGCATCGAAAGCTGAATTCGCTGGAAAATTTGGTTTCATCAATATATACATGCTAGAATTTCACAGCTCTGCTGGAGACTGCTGCACATGTTACCCAGCAGTGAGAATGACAGTGTTTGGGTTCTCGAGGTATCAATATAGAATATGATCAGGGCAAACAAAAATTGATTGTGTTGACATGAAAAATACTCTGTACCATAGGTAATGGGCAAGACGGTCAAGCAGCAGAGGGCTGTGGGGAGTAGATGAAACAAGCAAAATCTGGAGCGCTCAGTTTATCGAAACACCTCTCCATATACATAATTCAGCAAAGATCTCCAGAAAACCTTGATACCTTTCTACTCAATATTCCATGTTAGTCATGAAGAGCTGCTGAAATGTAGGCAGACGTTTTTTATTCTATAAAAAAGCCTTGTGCTTATGAAACACAGATTAATCCCCTGTGTGATGATCCAGTCCAACGTTTTACAGATCCTGTTGCCTTCTCCCACTGCTCATGGAGTCCAGGAACCCACAGGTCCTTTTTTTTTTTTTTCCATAAATATTGCATCCAAATGCAGTCTTTGCTTAAACTGCCTGCACAAGCTTAATGGAGTGTGGAAGCCGCCAAGCAGCATTCCCACCTGGGCCTGCCGAATTTATTCCATCGAGTGTAGAGACAGAGGCTGTTGAAAAGTCCCTCTGACGATGAGGGCTTCTGTGGTGCAGCTTGGAATATATACTTTGATTTAGTTATCCAACCAAGCAACTGGAGTACACAGGATCAAGGAATTAAAAACATCAGAGGTACAAAAGTAGTTAGAAATGATCAAGAATATATAGGTTGGCCAGGAAGCAGTAATCAACAACTATTATGAACTTCAAATTACATAGATTTATCCACTTTTTTTTTTTTACATTTCATTGTATTTTGCACCAAAATGTTTCATTGACTTAATGTTGAGATTGTAATCGTTTTCAGTACTAACTGTTTGATCTTGTAAAAATATAGACAATTTCATTACATACACTGTGACCACAACAAAGAAAAACTTTAAAGTGTAAATTTAAAGGTTATTAATATTGCAATATTATGCTCGTCTGGTCCACTCGAGATATAAGGAGACTGTACGTGGACCCTGACGTAAATTAAATCTTATTTAATAATTATCTTGTATACATCTTATATACAGGTGTATATATGTATTTACATTGTATCCATATACTTTGTATTGGTTCAGTTATGTTCTTTTAAATAACTATAACATATTTGGTTTGTTTATTTGTTTTTTTTAACTGATTCATCAATTAATCGAAAAAATTATCGACCGATCAATCGATTATTCAAATAATCATTGGTTGCAGCCCCCTGCACAAAACATGTTTAACCCTTAAAATAAGTCTGACACAGCTTGAAAAGTTTCATGTATAGCTTTGATATTCATGAAAACATTTGCATTACTAAAGTTTCAGTTGCAATTGAAACATTTCAGTTTCAGTGGGTTTTTTTGGCATTTGAGCTTTTTAACCCTTTTGGCTCTCTTTATAGCATTTGTGCATGTTTCTCCCTGATTCCAATTTCAGTAATTTTCATTTACTTTAAGCTGTTTGTCCTATTTGTGGTGGTTTTAGCTATTTTTTCCCCCCTCTTTAGTGATATTTTGTTTGAAAGCCCTTTTTAGCCACAAGTTATGAGCCCATTTGAAAATGACTGGTGTGTAAATAAGCTAAAATGATTATTTAGGTATAATTGTCTAATAGCTTCAGGGAGCCAATACAGAAGGGCGAAAGAGCCATGTTGCAGACCCCTGGGCTAGGCTTTAGTTAAAACATGAAGTGCACTTTCACGACATTGAAACCCTGCCATTCTAAAGCCCTCAATTTAGTTTTTCCCTTTTTTCTTTCTTGTGGCAGTTTTCTTCCCTTCCTCAAATATGTATTTTGTCTTTTTTTCTTACTTAAATTTGTTCCCCTCAGATTAAATTAAAAGAAAGCACAAGTACTGCACAAAGCCTCAAACATCTTGTGCATTTTATGTTTTTGACCTCCAGATAAAGGTATACAAGGAGAGAAATTCTGTTTACTCTGGAGCTTGGACGCTGCATCTAGCCTATAGGCAGAGTGATAACAGAAATCACATTTCAGTGTATAGTTTACAGGTAATTGAAATTTGTCAGCACCCGGGGTAGATTGTCAAACATGGGTCTTGGGTCTGTCCCTCATATGACTGATAGCATACCATAAGCCCTTCAGACACAGTGTCAGCTCGAGTGCACTGGCACCGAAAGGTCAATGGAAAATATCATCTCCTGACTGTGGCCCAGTGACCTCCGGGTTTCACACCTGAGTTAGAGAATTATGGGGATTCAATGTCGTTTGCTGTCAAGGTGTAGCCATAAGCATTTGGTGGAATTAAACGTGGATACAACTATCGTAATGGCTTTGATAATGTTGGAAGCACACTTCTGTTACATGCGTAGCATTGTGGTACAACTCAGACAACTATGCCAAGGAGAAGCATTGTGGGGAAAAAAAAACATGGCCTTCGTGGTGATTGAGGAGTCTGATAATTGTAGGGCTATGACTGGTTGCAGCAATAAACGCTCTGTGGGAGTTACTATATCACATTAAAAAAAAAGACAAAAATTAAGCACTGATCAGCAGATTACTTGTTTAAGTTTTAGCTTCAGGAATATTAAGGCAAATCTCTAAAGAAAACAGGATTATTTTAAAATGGGTGCTGTATCAGTAATATTGCCACAATACAGAGACACCACAACATTATGACAACCTGCCTAATATTTGCATGGGTTCCCCCTCTGCTGTCACCACGACCCTGACCTGTCTGACACCTATATATGAGCAGCAGATACTTAAAATCCCGTGAGTTTGGTTCATATATTTTGAGGACAAAGTGTCCACTTGCTGCGTCGCATACATCACACACTAACAAATGCCTCAGTAAAGAGATAATCAGGGTGATTCACTTCATATTCATCTGTCACTAGTCATAATGTTATAGCTGGTTGGTGTATTGGCTGTGGATACTGTAAATAACTGAGACATACACAATATCTTGTCATGCTTGAAGATTTTCGAGTGAATGAACTAACAATGTAATGTACCGCATAAGTCCACTTGAGATTTTCATTTCTATGACATCGGAACTTCACACTTAATTTTCCATCATTGTCTACCTTACATTCAAGTCCCTTGTGGTTGGAGTTCGTGGCTGGCTGGAGAAGTACCGACAGCACACTCTGTCTACAAGACGAAATACAAGCGATAGCAGCACTCTTGTTTTCCTTACAAGGGCAAAGGATTCATTGTGCCTTATTTGTTATGTGTGTACACTGATACAGGGTCAGCCAGATCAAACCAAGTAGTTTCTACTGAGTCTAATCTTGTTGCATTGGCCAAGTGGGCAGCTGCGATGCTATGCTCAGCAATTGAAGTACCTTAGGAGGAGAGTTTGAGATTCTTTCTCGTGACAAGATTTTTCAAATTTAATAACTGTGATATAATCAGCTACATTGGTCTGTCCTTGTTTTTTTGTTTTGTTTGTTTTTTATTTGCTTTGCGTTCTTCTCAAAGCAGGTTGTGTGGTTTATGATTTTCTGACAGGTTGGCTGTACAAATGTGATTATGACTGTTTATGAGGAATTGGCAAGTTTTATTCCCTGTGTAGGATGTTGGCAAATATTTTGTTTAGCAGGCGGATGGTACAGGTTGTATAGATTTACCGTGTTCTGCAGAAGATGCCATTGTTTATATCACAGATTCAGAATGAAAGTGCACATTTCCTTTGTGTTTCCCTCTGAATAGCAGTTTTGCCATGCTATATTTTGCACCTGATATAACATAATGTATGCACATAATAAACACCCATCCCTAACAACATCAGGCGGCACCGTGTAATCTAGAGCAATTTTCCCTGAAGCATCACCTCAATCATACAAATATATTTCAGTCTTGCAAAGAACTTGCGGCTCTGACATGATATGCATTAACAATTTGGAAAATTGTTCTCTTCTCAAACTTTTGGTAAACATGTTAATATGGGGATTATTTACTGTAATCCTTTTGATATATCATAGAAGTAATGGAAGAACCGAGCTGTGCTTAAAGCTTGCTGTCCATGTAGTCAATAAAAAGGCTTTCCATTTATTTGTGAGCCATCATTTCTTCATGCCTCCACATTCATTCATATACTCTGGGCATGGAGCTGTTTTGCTTTGCACCATTCAAATGTCATTAAAGTACAATGTGCATCTGTCTTGCCCTTTAATGTTTAATTATTCTGTCAGAAATAATGGTTTTAGTCGTATTTCAAACAATAACTCTGAATTCTTCTGTAAAGAGATGAATTATTCATAGAACTCAACCTTTGCCTTGGGCAAACATACAGATATACGCTGCCCCACAGGAATAAACTTTGGTTTGTGCCAAGTTCAGTGGCGACTGTGTAGCTTTTCCTTTTGTTTTATACTTTCTATGGCCATGGTATTTTCTTGACTGGAATAGGGAAACTCATTATATCTTCGTTGTGTGCGAAATTACACAGGAATTGGATTGCCTAATTTATTTATTTAGCAAAAAATGGATGTTTGCTTTTGACAAAAATGACAAACGCTCCTCTTAGATAAGCTTTTTTTTTCTGCCGAGGTCTGTATTTTTGCCTGTAAATTTGTTTTTTCAGTGCAGTTTGCTTTTGTGAGTGTGGTGGCTTCAGAGGTGAGCCAAAGTCTTCCAATTAGCAGGACCCTCCGTGGCATTTCTTGGATAACTACTTTTTTTTCCATTCACAAGGTAAAATGGGCTTTCTTGTTTTGAATTGGATGCTGTACGAAAATTCAAGGTGAGGTGTGGAAGCATTCACTCCAAAACCATTAAAATTGTGTACAACAGTGTTTTTATTTATTTTTTTATCCAATTGTGGATCCCCCCCAAAAAAATCTTATTAAAATTGATGTTTTTCAAAACCCATTTGTATGACTGACATGAAATATTGACAGTAACTCCTAATAACTTTTTGTGCAATACCATATCGCCACATACCTGGTTTGATAAGATAATTCAACAAATAAGATGAAAACCACTATATAAGTGAAATCCCTTTACCATTTACAAAATAAGCAAAATAAACACTGCTTTTGTCGCTGTGGTTAACTTAGCAAATGCTCCATTCATTCCATGATGTAACTTCAATGGAGAGTTTCTCATAAAGAGTCACTGGTAAATTAGATTTCATCAAAACATTAATTCACCTCCGCTTAACTGCCTCAGGATTTTTATAGCTGGTGTATTAGTCTATATGATTCTAACAACAACATATGCATAATGGTTGCCACAGAATGTGTCAGGAGGCGAGACAGGATCACTGACAGATTGCGGCAATAAATCTGGGCTGTAACAAGATGGACAGAGAATGAGTGCGAGAGAGAAAGAGAGACTGCAAACTGAGAGGTAAAATAAGTGGGTTTGAATCCACGGAGGAGAGGCACATAGATCTTTGGTGAATGTGAAACTGAGAGACTGTGATAATGACTGAGAAAGTTATAATGAGCGAGATGTAGCATGAGAAAAAGAGAAGCGGAGGGAGTAACACAGCAGTGCTAAGAGCAATCATAAAAGCATTGACCCTGGGGCTGATTGTTGATTCATTAGCGATGTTTGTTCAAGAGTAAGATTGTGCCTGAAGCTAGCCTGGTGACATATGACACATAAACAAAGCATGTCTGTCTGCATCAGGTTACAATATTTACCCCTCACCCAATGCCATCAACCCAATGTGAACTGTAAAACTGTGCGGTGGCCTAGTCTTGACTTGAGCCAGCATCGATGTAACTACATTTCAAAAGAAAGTGGATATAGGTTGAAGAGATTTTTTAAATCTGTAAATTAATGGATGTATTGACAAATGAAACAGGGATACCTAAACTTGGATATGCAAACTGTGGGACTAATGAAAGACTATAAGAGGAGAAGAAGATGGAGATCATATGAGGGAGATGCCAAAGGAAGCCTGCCTTAAGACAAACATTAGATTATTTGTATTTCAGAATAGTTAAGGGATTGAGACTTTTTTTTCCATTGTGATCTGGAAGTATTACACTTAAGTAATGTTTATGCAACATTTACTTGTTTCTCTACCCCCTAATTATTTAAAGAAATGTATCATAAAATGAAATGGGTGGAAGTCAAAAATATACATTTTGTTAAATACAGACTACAGCTGTTGCATAATACAAAAAACTTCAACAGAGTAGCGGCAGCCCACATATAAGAGCCAGAGCATCTGTCTTCTACCTTTAATGCAGAAGTCTACAACAGTATCAACTTATATCCCTTATTAAAGCAATTAATGACAACATCTACCAGAGGGAAATTCTCTTGGATGTCAAATATAGAGTGACACTAAGCATATTGTGTATGGGATATGGGGTTTATGGCAAACGTTTCATATTCAATAGTGGCAACTCTTTTAAACTTGGATTTCAGCAGTCCACATTTATTTGATTTGTTTTCTTTGTCTTTCCGACGAGAACGTTAAAAGGAAGACCCACACATATACTCGTAGTGTTGTGCTTCATGTGCACATGTGGGTGTCAAACACTTGCTCACAGGGAAAGTGGCGCACAGGAAATCACTTTCACTGATGCAGCATAAGGAGTCAACAAGTAAAAGTGGTAATAAAGAGCAACAGAGAAAAATAGTGCTACTGAAACTGAAAATAATGGAGACCAGTCACACATCCTTGTTCCTTTTTCACTCACATCTCTCTTGACCAGGACTACCAGCTTTTACTCCCCTGTGTGTTGTTTTTTTTTTTTTTTTCCTTACCCAAGATAGAAGCGTAATGGACTTCATGCAGGTTTTGCCAAGGTGCAGCCACATACTTCCTGCCAAAGGAGCTGATGCAATTTCTCCGTGATAATGGGTCATTAAAAATATATGTGTCTGTGCTGTCATATAATCCCTTTGGTTTCTGTAAATGAGGGTTGTGTATGCTGTCACAGTACAGAATCTCAGAAGGCCTGTGCTGCCGCAAAGCAAAGACGACAGGTAGCTCCTCCATAATTCATAGCCAGAAGGACAAACACATGCTTCCATTTTTCTTACCTTTGACCAATGCCTGTGCTGTGAATGTCTTTAACACCTCATTTGGGCTTTGTTGCATACTTTGCCTTCAGGCACATGTAGCTAATCTGGTGGCTGTGGGCTAAAACCAACCATGTGTTACATTAGTTATATAAGCAATGTCCCGAGTAGCTGCCTTTTCCAGCAGAGTCCGGTGGTGACCTGAGTGTCTGTACATACGCAGGGGCTCCTGTTCCTCATCGATTTTTATTTAAAGTCATCAAGACCATGCAGTTTGAAGGTTTTGCGTTGTGTAGTGTTAATACATGCGTGGAACATATATGATTGCGTCTATATTTATGAAGGAAAGGGTAACTGATACTGGCTTTAAAAAGATTCAGTGGTCACTTTTCACAGTCGGGAATGAATCTACATCTTGGGCCTGCTGCATATTAGATCCACATTTTTAAAACATGAGTTTTAATGATAAAATTGTTGTATGTACCAGGAAAAAATGGCCAAAGATCTAAGTCTCATAATTTTTAACCAGAGAGTTATAACAAAAGCAACAAAACTGAGCTGCCAAAATTCTTCTTGAAGTCTTTTCAGTAAACATTGGCACTGTGAGGAACAAGTCTGGAAGCAGGTAGCTCCTCACAAAAGTAATCATTGTATGGGAGCCAGTGCTTGGTGGTAATGTGTAAAAAAGTGGCGGTGATTTCAAGTTGCACTGGCAAAATAAATGTGACATATATTTACAACCAAACAAAGGATCAATGAAATTGATTAATGTTGCAAGCACCTCCTTTGTATTTATCTGAGTTGGTGAAATGAAAAAGTACACTAAAGTAGGGTAGAAATAGTTTTTCAGGTTGAAGTTACTTTCTCTTCACCGTCAGACAAAATCCCTTTAACACTTTTCAGAAAGAGTCTTTGCCAGACGGAGATAGAGGCCCAGCAGAAGGAGCCATGGCTCACTGGTTAACTTCAGACATGATATCGCTGAACCTCCTTTTACCTGACTTTTATAAACTATTTCAGATAAATACCAAAACTGTTTCTGTACTGCTGGGAGTTAATGGTCTGGCACCGTTTTGTTGGTTTTAGCTCAAGATGAATGAAAAGGAACAGACCTGAAACGCTTGAATACCTCGACGGTGTGCTACCATTTAATGTGGGATATTACAAATTGTGCATTTCAGCACAATGGTGTCATATGAGATTAGTGAGTATTGCTTTACCTGAAAATGGGAACATAAAGAAGATTTGTTGGGTTGTTTCTCTTTTTTTTGTGAATGTTTCTTTTGTTTTACAGCAGTAAACTTGGCTACATAGATAGAGACAGTCTATCTCGCTAAAACAGGTGTCACAATGATGAGCTGAAATCCATTGAAACTGACTGCAAAAATGACATGATGGAAAGGACCAGCATCGTCCAGAATTATTACTCCTGCTGCTTTTGTATTATGTGTATGGTTTTAACGGCTTTGCTGGCATGAAGGTGTTCATGTAGGGTACCATAAGTATGGAGATTTGGATGGATGAGTAATGTACACCTAGTGTTTTGTAGTCAAACGTTTGTCCTTTTTGTGCTTGGATAAAACAGGTAAATGACTATACTATGTTTAGACCAACAATAATGGAATATGGGTCAATCGTTAAAGGCTTTACTAATACAGCCTTTCATCATTGCCTATGAGATTTCACATGATAAAGTTGATTTAGTCCATGCCATTATTTGACATTGTGTTTTTGAAAAAGATATTTTAGTGACATTCAATGTCATTTAGTCTACTCTGTCTGTTGACTGTATGACCACAGGCAACGCTGCTGATGGATACAACATGAAGGCGATCCACCAGCAAATCGTTTTGTTTTTTTTTCTTTTTTTTTTTTAAGTTAAACCGCAACAGGAAACAGATTTGCTTCCATGCGTATTACAAACTTTAGCATTTCAAAAGTTACTCAGAACAATTGCGTCTCATATGTTACTGTGTTCATAGATGCTGGTCATAAGCAAATGCGGTGTCTACCAGCGTTTTACACAGAAATAATTTCCACATTCAGTGTATCCCCAAAAGCACTTCTTTGAAAGGATGTTACTGAACAGTATTTCTTTGATTCCTGCAAGTGCATGCAAAAGCAATGTAATACAGACGAGAGGATATCAGCCTTTTTTTTTTTTTCCCCTCCTGACTGGCATACATGGGCTTTATGATAATCCCTCAACTCCACGCAACACAAGTTCTGCAGTGGGCTGTGCTCATTTATACACCAGACAAAAGATCAAATGGCACAGGAAGGAGACTGAAGGAACCTTTCGAAGATTATGACATTTTTCTTCCTTGCTGTATTGTAATGATCCTATCTGCACCATATGCCCTTGTTTTTGACAGGGAAGGGACTCTATTCCAAAAGCTGAAATGATAAAGGAACAGAGGTGTGAGGATGAGAAGTGCAGCCAAAGTTTATAGAGCAGAGGTGGTAGCATTCAGCCAATCAGATATGTTGTTTGTTCTACCGCATTTTCTGTTCTTGCTTTCTGTTGATAGTGGAGTTTGTTTCCTCTTTGATTGTCTCGACTTTCAACAGATCACAGTCACCATAAGAACCAAGTTTCACATTTCCAGATGCTGTGACCTACATGCTTATCAGATTACTATTACTTGTTGACATAAACCTGTTCATGACATGGAAGTCAAAGTGAGACTTCTTTTAGCTCCTTTAATACACCGTGGCCAATCTTGAAGGAGACTGACTTTGGTGCTGCAATACTTCAGACATCAGACGGATGTCTGTGTAAAAAAGAGGGATCTACCATTTTTCTGATTCAATCTTGGTGTATACATGGCAGGTTGCCTGGAAATCTCTTACAGCAATGCCCCTTTGTAAACAGTAACATCAATTATTTGGAACAAAGAAAGCACTATTTTCTTTACAGGAAATTGAAAGACTAAAAATAACAACAAAAAAGCAAAGATTTTCCTGTTTGTGCCGTTCAAAATATACCGTCAATTATAATTATGTGACCTGTCCGGGGTATTTGTTCAGACTTGGTATAGTGGTAGACCTGGACAATAATACCTGGTATGGGAATTAATTAATTGTTGTTGGTTCCCAAATTTTTAATCAGACTTAAATATTTTTCAGTTAAACACACATGATACTGTTAGCACTGTTAAGTTGTTAGAACTCTTGATTAAATAAAGGGTTGATTTTGGAACTTCAATTATCTGGTCCTCTTTGGTGTCTTTATCTCATACTAGATAAGTTTGATCTTTTTAAATATTACGAAAGTAAAACAATCATTTTGATTAATTGGAAGAATTTGAAGATATTATGGAGTATAGGCACACCTTTGAAGGCTATCTATAATAGATAAAATTAATTGGAGAGTCGCAAAATACTGTTTTTGAATCTGTCCACCAAAATACATTTCTATTATTTTATCTATTTTACCACATTTGAAAAGGTGGTGCAAACTGGTTCAGCCATCAGTGGATATACTGCTTTTAATATGATGAGAGACATCCATGCTGTATTGCTTCGATATATATTTTTTTAACTTACTCCACATTTGTGCTGGAGTCTCAGCACTTCGTCCAATGTGAAGTGATATGAAGATTCTATAAGATCATTCTTGTGTAACCAGAATCTAATGCATTCAAGACCTTTATCTGAATTCTCATGTTTGTACCTCATATCCCTGATGGTGTTATTCTTAATGAATCACATGTAACTGTGCGTGCACCTAATCCAGGCCCTTTTTTAAACTGAACACCTGGACAGCCTTTTTGACTCTGTAAATTGTCATGATATTATTGAATTATTATTTACCCCCCCCCCCCCAAGTATCTCTATATATAAATTCTACATTCTGTATCATGTTCACTGAAGCATAAGTGGTCCCATATCACCGAGTTGTTTTTTTTTTTCCCTGTACCAGCAGTACTTGATCTGCATAAAGCAGCTGCACTTGTTTTTCAACATCAAGCTGATTTTTGCTGTCCTCAGTATCCCTGAGCTCTGAATAATTGAGAGTTGCCATTTTGATTGTAGCAGGGATGTCTGTCAATATTAAGAATCAAATCTTCACTATGCAAGTGAAGAATAATAACCATGCACAGCAAAGATTGATATATTATTAAATGTAACTGACTTGCCAAAGTCACAAGCTTAAAAAAAGAAAATACAGAGAAAAACAAGTGAATTCAATACAAGTTGAAAACCCTTCATCAGTCTCAAAGTGGAAGAAATGAAATATGCAGAAGAGAAAAAGTCTGGAGACCAGAATATCACCTTTTCTGTAATGGCTTGATCATGTAAGAACAATTCAGACATACAGGAGGATTTTCTACGCTCAAATCTAGCCCAATTTATCAAATCCAAGACTAATATGAGTGGGTTAATATTGGCGTAAAAACAACTGGGAAATATAAAACTGAGACTTGGCAGATCGCTTGAATATTGAATATGCTGAATCACAGAGCGTGAAGAACAAAGGGCTATCCGAAACCTCATTGCCTTGCTTCTATACATTTCAAAACAAGCGATTGCATATAATATAATTTTACTCTTGTTTTATATATATATATATATATATATATATGTATATATAATGGCAAAATTAACACCTTTTTGACTGTGAGGCACTTTGGTAGATGCAGCTATTTTAGTAACTGTGATCTATCTGAAAGAAGGGAAAAGTTTGAAAGTGCATGATCTTACTCTAGTGGCATAGATTTTAAAACTAGACCAACCTCTATTTTTAATTTAAGAAGTAAGAGACATGCAACTTGAAAAAGAAAGTGGGGTAGATTTTCTGAATGGATTTGCCTTCCAGGTCACACACACTGTGGGTTGCTGGGTGCAGTAGAGATACAGTATTTACTTGGCATATATTGCTGCCCTTGTTGCTACCAGATCATGAACCAGGCACAACATGCTTAGACATTGTTACCAACCAGGTGCACACAGTCACTGTCACAGTCTGCTCTTTTTCAACGAGAGACTTCCAGCAGGATAACAAACCTTGTCTCAAAGCACTCATCATCCCAAAATGGTTCCAGGAGCATGACAGTGATTTCAATGTACTTCACTTCCCTGCACTTTCTTCGGATTCCAGCCCTATATGGAAGACCTTTGGGGTGTGGTGGCAGGGCTTTTTCACAGGTTGAATGTGCTGGTGAATATCTGCACAAACTGTGTCTGACAACCATCACTTTGTTGAATCCCCACTGTGGTAAATTTGATCTATTTTGAGAGAGAAACTTTTGTGTAAAGGTGTAAGAAAAGTGTGTACTGCTTGGCTGCATTTCTCAAAACTCAAATTCCAAAATGTGTCAGTGTTTGGCTTCACTGTAATGTTTTGGCTGATCAGAGATCTCACAGAAGAGCCTTCCTTTATGGTAGTATGGAGGGCTCATGGTTAAAAAAAGGTTGTTTACCATTGCTATACCTGTACATTGTATTATCAATTCCTTACAGATATATATTGTATTATAAAATACTATATAATATTATGATCTACCACCCTGAGAATTACATAAGTAAATTTAATGTAATTCCAGGTGAAGATTCAGACTTGAAAAGATTGTTCGTTGCCCAAGTGCATTCATGGTGTTACACGACCATGACCGAGCCCAGAGGACAACAGATTCATCATAGTCTCGCATAAATTAGGTAACAAGTTTCCAATGATTTATTGACTTAATATGCGGACGTGATTACAGCAAAGCAGCAGATTGGAGTAATGCATGGCTGCCTTTGGATTAGAGGCAGAAATGAGCGACACCGTGCGTGCGAATGTGTCTGCATGTTGTGTTTGTAGGCGTGTGCTCACCAAGCAGGGGGGAGTGCAGCCGGTTCAACAATAACATGGTGTTGGTATGCTAATACCACAGCAGTGAGCTGTCCCTGAGGGTAAAATCATCTCTTATTCACACTCTGGTTCAGCCATCGGCATTTTCCACTACTCAACAGATAAAGAAACAGGTCTGTCTGTGAAAGTGTATTTCTTCTTTTTCTCCCCTCAGATTTTTTTTTTTTTTTATGGCTGTCAATTTTCTTTGGCTGTTGTGTTATAACTGTTGTCACAAAACACGAGCAGTGAGGTATTTTTTGATCAAATGTGTATGTAACTAAAAAGTTCCATTTTTTTCCCGAGCTTTTTTCAATGTGTGGTCAGTGACACCGCGATGAGTCCAAACAACAATGTCTCTTCAGACATTAGATGCAGCATTGACTCCAGTGGCTTTTAAGGGTTGTTTAGTCCCTGGGTTTTGTCATGTATTCTGCCTTGGCTCTTTTCACCCTTGGTGTCTTCCTCAGCATTGTGCTGGGTTTAAAGGTTTCACCCTTGTGCCATGGGAAATCCATACAGTGACAAAGTGAAGATGACAGGAAGCTGCTCCATTATTCATAGCCAGAAGGACAAACATATGTTGTTTTTTTATTATTCTTTTTTTTTTTTACCTGTGGCAATTGCCTCTATTAATGATACAGTTGTGTTTGTCTTCCTATTCAGGTGTGTATTTTGCTCGAGGGCATGTTAGTGTAACTTTAGAGTGGATGAACTTGCTTTTCAGAAGCTGTGTTAGCCATTTGAGTTGTTCTCCGCTTTGACCCAGTTATAGTTAACCAGGATGTGTGCGTACCAGTTAGAGCTGCGGTTTTCTGTTACTTTATTATAATGTAACTCAGTTCTATTAATTCTGCTTTTTTTCTGTTCAATTTGCTGAGGCTGATTATATATTCAATGATTAAGATCTCTTTTCAAGCAGCATTTCAATTCATTTTAGTCAACAAAAAACTTGTATTTGCTTTTACCAGTCATCAGACCAATTAAGAATAAATCATTTTCATTGTGGTTAATACTTGCTGAAAGCATGCATCCATGCTGACTTTTCTTTTGGATATTCACACTGAAAAAAAGCAGTCACTTCCACACTTACAAAAATAATTTGTTGAGTTAATGTAATTTAATCATGTCACACATTCCCATCAATTCATATGAAGTAGATTGAATCCCATTTATTCATAGTATCTGAATGTGTTTGAGAATGAACCAGTTAACAACGAGAAACTCAATATGCTCATGTTAATCAAACGTATATCTGATATGTAAACTGAAAAACTGCATCGTGGATTTTTTCAGAGTGTAGGAATGGTATTTATCCATTTAAGCCCACTGTAGAAAAACAGTAATGCACATATTTCTAATCAATTACTATTATATGATGGTGTTTATTAGCACTTATTTTTTTTCTTTTCGATTTTCAAACAACTAATAAAATTTACAATTGCAACTCAGTGAGAAAGTAGGGATTCAATATTTTACAACACATATAATATTCACTATCTTGGCTCAGTCGCGTATACGAAAGATTTCTTTATTTTAATAATTGACTTTTTGGTCAAACTTGTCAATATCATGTTCAGCTTTTGATGAAGGTAGGTCATAAGGTATGAAGGTAATATGTAGAATGGAGGAAAGTTGGCTTCATATAGATGTCCAACAATGGGATATCTCACTCACCTGTCAAGCAGAAACAGAGCAGTATCCACAGGGATCTTTGTGCCTCTGAGTTTTCTTGGCCATTTCTTGTGATTGTGTCGTAGCGTTCATCACATTATCATATGCCAGATTTACCACCTCTCACCCCTGCTGTCCCCTCCTCACTCCAGCTCCTCCAACTTCTTCCACCTGTCCTCAGCAGGAGCACAGATGCCTTCTGTTGCTGATTGGCTTGAATGATGCTGTGGGGCTCAACCTCATACTTCATGTTCTTTTTTTTTGTACACAGAGCCAGGGCTGTGTATGGATTCCGGGTTTTTGTTTTCAGTACATATATTTCACTAATGAATCCATCCTGCTGCTCTTTTTTATAAGTTCTTCCAATATGTATCACAAGAATAAAGCAATTTGTGTACAACAATGACAAACTCAAATAATACACTGAACCAACAGCCAGCTAAATGCAAGAAGATTTAGCTTTCATTATGCTTTGGATAGGAATTGCAGACTCCACCTTTAATCTCCATTATGAGACCCTCCTGAGTCTCCATCTGGAAGCTGTCTCAATGCATGACATTTTGTCACCTGGGGTGACGTTTCCAGTGACCTGCTGAGTTGACTTAATTCATTCATTCATTCCTGCTCTCATGGATTGTTTATTTAACACTTGAAATAGAAGAGACAGCAACACACACCCTCTTTAAAGTTGAGGTGAAATCACATTTTATAATTTCTATTTCTGCAAATCGTATGCCATGTTTTTCTTTGAAATCCTAGAATGAAAGGAGAAAAAAAAGGTTTTACTTCATGATAGCATCCTCCTTCGTTTATTCAGTCAGTATGTTGTTTGTTTTTCCATCTGGCTTCATATACGTGTAAAACCTGGTAAGAGTTAGCGTACAGCTCCCATCCAGTCTGAGAAACGGTAATTGTGACTCATTGTGCAACTTAGCTTGTTTAATGAGTGATCTAAAAGACATTCAGAGAAGATAATTGCCCTGCAAATAACAATTTGGCAAATTGATAGCAAATGCTTTTCTTGAAAATATTTATGTTTTCACGCTGTTGTGTTCTTTACTCATCAATACCAGTTATAACAAAGCTTCTATCCTGCCATCAGTTTTTAAGCACGGGAGTGTATTTATTTGCAGTTCCTCTTATTCCCCTGCTGGTGCCTGTGCTCACCTCGTCAACTCCCATCAGTGTCGACTCCTACAACCAAAAGACCCTCCTGCAACACCAATATAAAGCACCATTTCTGAAATTCACAAAAACCTTTATTGGCACTTATACGCACATTTGACTTTTAAAATCACATACTTAATTTTGTCAAGCTTATTCTCCTTAAGTTAAATGTTGTGGAACACTGAAGAAAACCACATGTTTAAAAGTAATGTTTCACAGAAGTATATCATAAAAAGTTTATATGAGGAAGACTGTGTAAAATTGGTTTAAGAAATGGTGACCTGTTTAGAGTAGACATTGAACCAAAATCAGTTTTGTTTAGGTTTGTAGCGCATTTCTTTTTCAGTATAGCAGTTCTAACCTCAAATGATGTAGGCGTCTGAGGCTGTCAGTTTGATCCACCTTCTCACCCTGTCCAGATTTCAGAGTATCCTTGAACAAGTCTCTAAACCCCAACTTACCCCCGGTGTAGAAGAAACAACTTGCATACTACTTGTTGGTGTGTGGATGTGTATCTGAGAATGTAGCTGTGGTTACATAGACCATAAGCAATGTGATTGAATACCAAATTATTTAACATTGGTTGATTTGAGTTATTTGATTGCAATTATGATTGGAGGAGGTGTGCAACCCTGCTTAAGATCTCATCAGGACTCATGAAAATGGCACGCTGGATTGCTTCACTCGACTGTTTCATAACATCCCCACCTAACATTTGAGTACGTTGAGTAAATGGCCGTGGCTAAGCACAAATGGTCGATGCTGGATACAATGTTGCACTTAAACGTATCATCCCTTGCTCTCAACGAGGAGGACATTTTTTCAGTGTTGCTTTTTCAAAAAGAAACTCGACAAGCTTGATTGGTCTCGTTAACAAGTCCATCTTCAGTACTGTTGAGTTTGCAGGTAATGCTTCATGCTTCACAGATGTTCACCCCAGCAAAGCAGAGATTGAGCCACTCACTTAATCTCATGATATTGTTGATGCATATCACTTTGTACACAGATGTGATCACGTTATTTAGCATTCTTGTAAACCAGATAATCATATTCTTGCTTTGTGTGTCTCCTTCCTCCTTTGTTCCAGTGCTCTTTGGACAGTTTGTGGTATTCCAGACTTTGAACACTGATGTGGTTGAAATCTATGACGGATCCTCAACAGATTCAGCCCTTCTGTCTTCCATATATGGATCACACTCAGGTAAACACATAACTCACTGACCCTGTAGCATTCTTTCTTTATTGAGAGCAATGACACTGTGGACTTAAGTGGTCACTTGACAGATGAATTATGGCATTGTAAGATAGTACGTGACATTTGGGTCAATTGTAATCAAGTGATTATTTTCCCAGAAAAATGACAAATCTGAAATCACAGCCTATCCTACGTTATTATTTCATTATACTTTACAGTAGGTAATATTACATCATTCAACAATGATTGCCATTGACTAAACAAGTGGGATCCCAATTAAATCCAAAGCAAACAAGACGTTGTAAATTGTAACACTTTTGTTGATTAGCCTGTAACATCATGAAAAATATGAAATGAATTGCATTGAGTTTGTAGCCATACCTTGGAGTAGATAAATCAAATGTAGATAAAAGTACACATCACATCAAAAATTGTGTGTGTGCATATATATATATATATATATATATATATATATATATATATATATACACACACAAAACAGAACTGAATCAACATTCATGTTGCTGTTATTAAGAACAACTATAGCACAGTCTATAAAATATGTCTCCTTTGATTTTGATCATTTAGGTGAGACGCTTCCTTTGAGTTCCGGAAACAAGATCACTCTCAAGTTTACTACAAATGGAACAGAAACAGCCAAAGGATTTCATTTCGTTTACCAAGGTAAGGTTGCTTTTAGTGCCACATTATCAGAACTTTGATGTCCAAATGTGCTTGGTGCATTATCTGCCTTTGCTCTCATAACCCCCCCAAAAAAAGAAGAAGAAGAAGCTAGGCTCTCATCATAATAAGTGCTGTTCACCAAAGTGCCACTGGATGTAGCTGAGCAAGGCAGAATGATGTGGAGTCAAATAGCCTAACCTGGCACAGCAGACAAGAGTGACTAATGACGTGCGAGGACATTCACAAGGGCTCTACTCTTTCATTTGGCCTCCTTTGTCTTGCCATCTCTCCTTCTCCCTGATGTGTTTCTGCGAAGCGCAACCACCCACCAGTCTTTGTCTTTCTTCTTCTCTCACACTTGCTCCCTCCTCTCTCATTCATAGCTGTCCCCCGGACAAGTGCCACTCAGTGCAGCTCAGTCCCTGAGCCCCGGTTTGGGAAGCGGATAGGAAACGACTTTGGCATCGGTATGGCGGTGCTGTTTGAGTGTAATCCAGGCTATACGCTGCACGGCTCTAGTGCCATCAGGTGCGAGGCCGTGCCCAACGCTCTGGCCCAGTGGAACGGCACTGTGCCCACATGTGTCGGTAAGAGTCCTCCTCTTCAAAACCTGATACGCACCTTCTGCATGCGCTTGAATGCATACACACACAGCCAGTCCCTCAAAGGTGGCGCAGGTGCACAAAAGCGGTTAGTGTCTGTTTTTCCTTGCCACTATTTCTCCTTAATGTCTCTCACCCAGCGCAAAGCAGCTGCCTGTCTTTGCTCTTGGTAGATCAGACAAGAAGAAAGACGCAAGGGCAAACAGAACAACAAGTTATCACATAAATTTTCCACTTCGACAGCAGGTTTGGTCTTCCGTACCTTCCCACACTAATAGGTATATAAACTGTAGTGTAAAGAGAACATGTCCAACAACAGCCACTTTTATGTAGGACTCTAAACTTTGATGCATTGTATCCCCGCATTTTCTAATCTAATGAAGTTCACCTCTGCAGATTTAATACACTGTCATGCCACATGTAAATAATGGTCAACTAAACATTAAGAAATGATCGTGATTTATGAGTATTAGAAAACATATCACACATTTTTGCAAACGTTTTCTTTGCTCTTTTGTTGCATTATGACACATTAGTTTTCTTTTCATTGTGGCAAGGAAACTGATTCAGTTTTCTGAATGTACAAATTTTGTATTATTTACTTTCCCCACTTCCTAAATATGATCAAATGCTTAAGATTACTGAGCTTATTTTGTCAGTGAACTCAGTAATTCATAATTATTATTGGAGCAATCATGACAAATTGTTTTGGTAATAGACATTGTTTCCCTGTTCTACTGGATTGCTTGATTGTCAAGTGCATGATAATTCATGTGAATAAAGAAATGTTATGCTGGTTTGACATTTAGTGTTATAGTCAAAGAAATATGTGTATTTCTCTACTGATGATAGCTTTCACAATCACTTTTTTTATTATAACATTATTTCAGTTGACAACGTGAAAGGAATTTAAAGTCGCTCATACTGGGGAAACCTTCAGAAGGTGATCACATCAATTTGTATCAAACTTCAGCACCGCTTCCAGTAATTGAGTAGCTGTCTGTCCCACAGCTGTACTGCTTTGGTTTGCTCTCAGATCTGAGTTGTATAAAGAAAAAGCTGAACTATTTAAAATGAAACTGCATTCACGTAAACCCATGGAACCAACAATCCCGAGTACTGATCACTTAAGAGGTGAAGTGTCAATGTCATGTTCAGTTAGTTCTGCTCTCCAGTGACAAAAAACATTGGTGATTATTGCGCTTTTTTTTGGAGCAACTCACAATTCATGTTTCTTTTACCATTGTTTCAGAAGAGTTATGGCTGAGTTACGGTTTACCAGCTACTGTTAAAATGACAAGGTCACAGAGATGGAACCACACAGAAAATAAATTCCAGGTTGGGTTGTAGTCAAAGTACACCATAACCCCGATTTGGATGAGTTTGATTACTTATTGAAAAATAACCAAAAAAAATGTGCAGTGACTTCTAACAACAAGCTGCTACTTCAATTTAGCAAACATGACACAGAAACCCACTCAGGGACAATCCACAAACCAACTATTAACTTCATCTAAGAGTATTACTTTAGTCTTCATCTGCTGTTGCAGCAACCACATGTACCTTTGAAAGCAGTCAACAGTTACTATGGAAACCAGCAGATCTGAAGCATCAGCTCTGTCACACATCCACTTCTTTTCTATTTACATATAGCCTCACTTGTTCCACCACTCAACTTGTTCCACAATAATACAATACAACACATGAAGTATGTTGATCAAGTTCTATGCAACGCTTCTTACGCTCCTGACTTTGCCTTGTTTTTTTATTTTAAAGAACAAGAGGTCTTACAATGAATGCTTTGCACATCAATCAAATGATACACACCTTTTGATTGGCTCGTGAGCTACCTGTGATCAACTTACTGGGCACAATATACATTAAAGTTACTGTGGATGAGGACATAAGATGAGGCTTAAGGAAGATTCAAAGAAGCACCCCCAAACAAGAATAGGACTTATTGTTCACAGATAATACAAGCATGCTTTCAGGATTCAAGAGCCACTTTGTGGTTTCACATTGGGTGCAGACTGTCTACTAAAGTGAAAATGCCAGCATGAATAATCACACACCACATTTATAAACATGAACAAATTTGTGTTTTGCCTTCACACTTACTGTGCATGCATGCATGGGGGGGCAGCGGCATGCACTTAGTCTCACAAAGACACCCACATGTCTACTTCAGGGAGACACAGTACTATAGATGAAGTAAGGCGGAATCTATTGAAGTCGGGCCTTGTGCCAACCAGCAAGTAGTCCCAGCCGATGAGTGCTAGAAATTTTAAGCCAGGGTTCATGCGAGTTTACTGCCAAGTGTTAAGGGAATAGCAGTGGCACGCGCAGTTCCATTTTAAACACAAGTGATTTTTATCTGGAGATTGAATCTGGCTGCAGCATCTCCCCCAGCGGCAGTGTACTCGTCCAGAATAATGGATATAGTTTCATGGAAGCTTCAACAAAAACACTATGCTCAATTACTCAAGCCCTTTTTATGGGATATGACGGCATCAGACACTGTTATCCCAGTGACGTACCTGCATTTCAAAAGCTATATTTCCACCTCCTCATCTCTCAGTGATTGACCTACCTCACTGTGCAACACTTGTTTTGCTTTCAATTCCACAAATACAGAGCTTCTAAATTGGGGCTTTAGCTGGCAAGCTTGTACAATGTTGTTTGGTGATTTAATTAGCTTTGCCTGAATAAATGCATAATGTTCCAGTGCACTCTGTTGAATTTTATGGGGAATAGCAGGCTTTTTTTCTTTTTTCATTAACAAAGGTGATTGACTCTTTTAAGTATGACGTTATGCAGATCTCTCAGATTCTCAGGGTCAAGAGTTAGGTGGTAGACTCTGTAAATATGTGCTAATGCGACCAATGGATTGTACAAATGAACAAGGGTCTATTACAGATTTAAAACCATAGATCAGTAGCTGGGTATAACCTTGTGTTTGGCTGTGTCCTGCACAACTGATAGAACAGGTACTGCAGCTCTCACACATACTGGACCATTCCTGTTGTAAAAAAATAAATAAATAAAAGTCCTCAATGTTGCATAAGCTCACAGATTGCCGTGATTCATAATAAGTGTGTGTGCCCACACAATAGAATTCACAATTGGCTTTAACACTTTTTCAAAGGTGTCAACAAGTAATGATAAGCTCTATTATTATTATTATTATTATTATTATTATTGTTATTGTTATTGTTATTGTTATTGTTATTATTGTTATTGTTATTATTGTTACTACTAGTAGTTTAGAAAGGACCCTCACTGAATTTGGGTGAACTACAATTCAAATCATATTGTGGTCTCTTTCACATTTTGTATGAATTATATAGACTCTAAGCATTTACTTTACTAAACTAGACTACATATGAAATGTGTTCACATTTAATTTTCCTGATACTCTGTCGACTATTTATAACAATGACCTACGGGCCTCGATCTGTAATTTTATACACAATGTTTTCCTGAGAATACCCATGTGGAAAAACCTGAAAAGGAACCCACCTTGTGCTTCATATTAAGCTTACTAGTCTCATACTGTGATTAACTCTAAAGTGTCCACTTTGCATTTTTTAATATAACATATATCCTGTTCTCCTCAGCTCCGACATTATGATTTAAAAAAAATATTTTACAACTTTAATAAGGATCTTATATGTGGCTGGGCTGTTTTATTTATTATTTACAAGTTATATATAAAATATATTTACAAACGTTAACGTACTTGAATCTATTCAAGGGGAAACAGTTTCAGTGTTATATCCACAGTTAGTTCCAGTTCAACTGTCATATGTGATGACTTTGGGCTTACAATTCTACTGTACTAAATGCTGCTTTTAACTTTTATGTCTACAGTCAAATGTGTTTAAGATTCACTGTGTAGAATGCCCTTGGGCAGAGATGAAAACTTTTTTAAGTAGTACATTTATTAAAAAAAATCATAATACAATTTTTTAAAGGACACATAAATATTAAGGATGTTTATGTTTGGCAGATTATATATTTGTTCCCAGAAAATTATTAACAATAGACCACCTTGGTGACAACTATGAGGAAGAGGTTGTATGTGGATATTCCACATGTTATTTCGGCTCTTCATTGTTCGAAGAATCAAATGGTAAATCCAGTCTCATACACAACATCCAACAAGAGATTTAATGTATCACATACATTCAAGGAGCTTCAGGATGTGACATTCTGAATGCAATACTAGATTTTAAGAGCTGACCTTCAATTTTCATTTGCAGAGCAGAATTCAGTTACAACAACCGGTATCCAGGTGTGCTGAAAGAATCTCGTAACATGTGTCATACAATAGCTGAGGCAGTCATTACTGTGGTGGTGATTATATGGCAGTGCGATGTCTCCACTGTGCAATTGCACCATGAACAAAGGTAATTTTCTCAAATGTGTCATTCAGAATGAGAGGAACAAAGTACTCACTTCCCCACCATTCTCTTAAGTGTCTGCAGGAAGTTATCACCTTTTAATTATTGATGAGATTCATCTTGTGACACAGTCGTAGCTGGAACAGAGGGTTTTTTCAGCAAATGTTCCAGCTTTTGTGATGATTAGCATACTTTTCCATTTCTCTCATTTGCTGTGTCTCACCTTTTACGTAAAAACCTGCAGTGGTTGAGATTATTCTTGACCTGAACAGGGTAAACCTTTGTCCTTGACAAATCAAGAAAAAAAAAAGTCTGGTTTTTCATTGTGAGAGCACTTTGTAATGTTTTCTTATGAATTACTTTCATTGTAAGGAAACATGTCTTTTTTTTTAACAGTCTGCTTTCTGTATGAACAAACAGAACTACTTTATATACAAATTGAAAATGAGTTGTCCTTGTTTTATATTTGGTTGTATGAAACATTTCAAAGGATTCTGCTCTACAAGGTTGGTTAGGCACAAAAATTAATTGCAAAAAATGGAGCCAAACACTATAGAATATTGCTGGCTGGATGCTGTAGACATTGGCACCAATCTGAAAAGCAATGAAGAAATTGTTACCATTTTGTTATGTTGTGTTATAAGACCGTGCCCAAATATATTACAGGCCCTGACAATGTCAGCACAACTCGATCAGTGACTCCAATTCAACATTCAACCAGTATAACAGCGGGTTGCCAAATCTATTGCTAAAGTTTAGTGGTAAAATTTAATTGTAACATTATAAAGGAGGAAAGATGGTATTGTACATGGCTTGTGATAGTTTGTTTTACACATCACACTTGAGCTGTTTACTTTTATGTAGAGCATGACATAAGTGGGTAGTGCCGTGCTCGGATCCCATTAGTGTGAATAAAAAAGGGACATTTTGTAGCCAAAAAACAAAACAAATCTTCTCTTGCTTCCGGCTGCTCCTTTCAGAGGTCGTCATGGTAGATCAATTTGATAAACATGTTTGATTTAAGCACAAGTTGTATGCCAGTTGCTCTTTCTCACACAAACCTAACCAGTTCTGATAATGGTAGAACATATTATAATGTTCTGCTTGAAAAGAAATCATGGTGTGACGACAGTAAAAAAACAAAACAAAACAGGTTGTCCTACCATCCTTTAATCCATCGAGTCCCTGTGTCAGTGTGTGACTGAGCAAACTACTGAACTTCAAGTTGCTCATAATGTCGTGCAAAGCAGCTGTCACAATGGGAGTGTGTGAATCAAATGGTGCATGTGACTGATCATAACTGTGTTCGGACTTAAAATTCAGCAGCTTGCCATTTAATAAAGGCTTTTCTTGCCTTTGATTCAATGGAATCGTTTCACAGTTGCTCATTTAAAATCCATTTGTGCTGCTCATTTATAAAGGGTGGAAAGAGGCTTTTAAACGCTCGTCCATTTGCTGCTTCCTCCACAGTGATTTCCGCCTACGTCTGGCTTTGCAGGTGCATTTGTGACTTCAGTTCGCCTGAACTTGGTCATCACTAACCAACTCTCTTTTCCACTCTATTTCTCAACATGTTTTCCTTTTCGTAGTTCCCTGTGGTGGAGTGTTGACTGACCGCAGAGGCACCATCCTTTCTCCCGGATACCCAGATCCATATGCCAACTATCTGAACTGTGCTTGGAAAATATCTGTTCCTGAAGGAGCCGGCATCCAAGTAAGAAATACAGACTGAAATGCAGATCTCGGCAGTGCCATGTTTAATAGGAGATGAAATAATGATTTTATTTTCATTCTTTCCATAGAGCGCTTAAATTACCTATATATTTTTGGTTATTACTTTTCAAATATATGTATTTTCTTCTTTTAGCATTCTTATTAAGATATGTTTCTCTCTCAGATTCAAGTTGTGACCTTCGCCACAGAGCACAACTGGGACTCGTTAGATTTTTTTGACGGCGTTGATGGCAATGCTCCAAGGCTCGGTAGCTATTCAGGTAAATCTGATACAACTGAATTTTTGTTGTCAGCTCCCACTTGAATTTCAAGCAGACGTCACAAGGCCCCAGCAGCAGACAGATGTGGTGATGGAGCTGATGACATTTGGCATGTCCTTTGAGAACACGGTCTAAAAACCAGTTACAGGAGTCAAAGGAGGGGAAAAATCCCTCCCCCTTCACACAATGGCCCTCTCTTCGCAGTAGAGATCTTCATAAGGCAAGCCTATTTCAGCCTGAAATTTCATCAATGTGGCGTTGCCTCAGGACTCACATTATTGAAAATAGCACATTTGCCACATGGCAACCCACAAGAAACAAGCCATCACATTGTTTTAGATGCTGAATCCGAGCATAGGAGGAACTGGTGAAGCATAATGACTTCTGCTTCAATATCAGCCATCAATTTCATGAGATGAGATGTCATTTCTTCAGTGGTGAATATCTTGTTGGAACAAAGCTCTGTAAATGGCGAAACATCTCCAGGCAGCTCTACCAGTGGACGGAAGCTATTGAGTGTGAAAAGGCTGAGGAAATTTAAATATATGGGGTTTTTTTTCCCCAAGCATTTGCTATTGAATTTATCATGTCCTCATTGCTTAGAATGAAAGCAATGGTACTTTGTTGACGTCAGCAAGGACTTACAGTTCATTCAATATATTCAAGGTTTCATTCATTATATTCATCATCAGGTTCCACTTGTGTTACTGTAATATGCATGTTCACAGGTTTCTGAAAGTTTAAAATCTGGAGTCTGGACCATTTCTCACCATCAATGTTGTTTTGTATGTCACACAATGCAGGCACAACAATTCCCCAACTGCTGAACAGCACGTCCAACAACCTGTATCTGACCTTCCAGTCTGACATCAGTGTGTCAGCCGCTGGCTTCCACTTGGAGTACACAGGTATGAGGAGAGACGGTTTGTCTGCCTGCCTGTCACTTTGTCTGTTGTCAGTTTATTTCTGTGTCCATCTGCCACTGGCTTCCAGCTGCTACACAAGGGTATGAGAAACAAGAAGGACAGCTGGTCTGGATGGCACAGTCAGACCGACATAGGGATTATGTGAGGAGTTAAGTTGGTGTGTAAAGTTTTCTTGTGATTCAAAGTCTTTGTATCTGCTTCCCTGGCCTTCCAGCTTGGTATTCCCTGGTGGTCTTTGTTTTAAAATGTTTCACAGCTTGAGGTTACTGGACCCGAATCCCATTTCATTTCAGGACTGAATTTTGCTCTTCTCTCAGTGGACTATTCACTTAGAGGCATATTTGCTGAGGAGCATGCTAAACATTTACCATGCTCAAAATTTAAAGAGTGTGACTGGCCCCAGTGGAGTGACTGATTTACTCAAACCTCCCTTTGAAAAATTGTGGAAATGCAAATGAAAGCGGTAGCTGCAATTGATTCATGAGCCTTTCAGCAGATTCTTAATACCGCAGTTCAGCCTTATTTACATTTCAGCTTTTTTATTGTCTCCTAATGTGTCATTAGTTGTCTTCTAGATAAATTTTAACTCTGTATTTTCTCTCTGTGCTTTACATTTATCTCCCCTTTGGTTCAGTTTTTATCACAACCTGCAACATGTGCGGCTGTGACTATGAGAAGCCCATTGTAATTCACTGTCTCTGATCCACAGAGATGGTAGAGAAAAAGTACAACCGCAGAGGGAAATTAAGAGTGGACAACTACTTTATCATGTTAAGATAGTGTGCAAAAAGGATAGGCCATTATGACATCCCTGCCAATGCATCCAATTCAGATTCCAGACACAGCACTACTACAGAATGATATTCTTCTAGGTGAAGTAAATTCAGACTAACAGCCGTTTTCCACAAATTTGTTGCAAAACAAAACCGGCATGAAAATAAAGAAAAAGGCTGTCACTATATCTGTCCTCGCTGTCAGTCTGTGAGCGTCATACCACTGTTGTGATCGACTTCACAGTCATGTCTCTCACAGTCACTGCTGCGTTTTTCTCGCTTCGAACCACTCTGTAGTCATGTCTCTCAGTGGGCTCTTTCCTTTCTGTGTTACCATGTGTGTACACACACACACACACACACTCACACACACACACACACACACACACACAAAACCTACTGCTGAGAATCCCTCTTGTGCCATGTCTCACAGTCAGCCATTTCCTCTATGCGTGTCTTACACTGCTGACCTTAAAGTGTATTCCCTGATGCTTTTAGTTAACCACATTCCAACCAAACTACCCTCTACTTATTCCATTGCCATTTACAATAGTAAGCACCAGGCTTATGGTTCTCACATTTTGGGTGATGCCCAATAGTTGTGAATGTATGACTAGGTGTTTGTTTCAAATTGTATTATTCTCGTCTGCAACTTATGCGACATCCACATTTTGGTTCATTTGTTCAGTCCCCCTCTAGTCTGACCGGTTTTATTTTTGGATCTAAACTATATATGCTTTCAATGTGCCACTTATTTTTCTACATATGCCAGATTTTGCCTCAAATTAGAGCCCCGAATGCTTAGTGCTGTGGGAAGAAACGGCAGCTGAGTTTGGCACAGATCCAGCCAGTAAACCATCTGTTTTTAAAATGTTTCCTTTGGGTAATTGCTGCAGTCCATTGAGACCAGCATAGAAATCCTGTATACCACCCATGTCTACAACATCTTAAGCGCCAAGTGTTTCAACCAGCTCTCCCAAGGCAAAAACTATGTTGTACATGAAAACAAAACTGGTGCATTCTCACTGCCAATATGACATTTTCATCCCAAATAAAGTCCCACAGTTGGCTTCAATCATTGCAGTCTGGACAGGCCCGTGTTCTTCCCGTGTGATCTACATGCATCGACTGGGGCAACAAAATGAAGTGGTTATAGAGTCACATTTTTATCTACTGAATCTGCATACATCATGACTATTTTGCTGTTCTTTTTCATCTCCATAAGCACTTGTAATGCAGCCCCTTTTAGAGCGATTGTTCAATCATACACAATTGTTATGAACACAAATCCTTTAACCAATGCTTTCACATAGAAAAAAATAATGAAATTGTTTTTATTTGTGTGTTCGTAGTTATAGCTTAAATGTCTATTTGCATGCAACGACAAAAGTTAAAAGGAAAAGGTTAGTTTTTTTTTTTTTTTTTTTTAAACTAAATCCAAAATTATAAAGATCAATATAATCAGGAGTTATCCTTCCAGTCTTTTAAATTAAAAGTTATTTCGTGTTTCATACACAGTCTTGCAATGTGTTGACATTGTCCTACTTTACCCAGAATAGAAAGTATAATTTTAAATGTGTTAGCGGCAGAGTGACAATCTGGATAAGTTGAATTAGTCATTCTTGGAAATTACACCACCCACTGCAGATAGTATGAGCTATTAGCTGTTGTATTAGCTGTAGTTGTAGACATCAGAAACGGAGAAATAAAAGTCTGTTTCATTCCGAACATCCTTGTGTTTACTGGTTTAGTAGTATTTATCTCTAATATCAGGTTAGCATGGCCTCATAACACACAGCTCAAAATCCAATTTTAGCCTATTGTTTCATCTTTATTGTCTCTGATAGAAGAAAAAAAATATTGGGGAAATTGCTTCAGGTGTTATTTTTCACTTAATGATGCCGGTCATCTCATGTTCCAAGCAATTACACCAATTGTTTTATATCATTTTGGGAAATTCTGGTTGGATAGTTACAGTTGTGAATAATGATGATCAGTACAAAGATACAAACATTAAGACATTGTGGATTTCATGTCTGCTGATTGTAAAGCATCACCAGAACTTAATTTGTGCTACAAACAAGGATAAGTGGATGCTGGTTTGTAAGCCATGTGGAACTATGTCATTTCATTAAAAAATATTGAAATGGTGAATGTGACTAATGTAAAGTATTTTGGGAGTGCTCAAGCAGTTGAAGAGTTTTGCATTTTTGCCATTTTTCCAATTAAGCATCTTAAACTGAAATACTTGAGTTAAAAAAACAGGTTCTGAAATGTACTCAGTTCTGAAAATAAACATGTAATCTTCAACATTGATACGTCTACAGTGTAAACACAGGAGTTAACCATTTTCTATGTTTATCAGAATGGATACACTTGATAAATCATTAGCAATAACATAGACCATTATCCATTGCGTTGGAATTATTTTCTACATTAAAATGAGAAATCCCTGGTAGAACTTGATATACAACAATCTGAATTCCAGTTGAAACATTTATGTTGTCATTCGCCCAATAGTGATGTAACTTGAACATTCTTAATTTTAAAACTTTAATGTAAATGACTGTTTCTGTCTGCGACTTGGATTCTTCAACTGTAACTCGGAATTATCCTCAGAGGTCAAAACAAGCCAGGTTGAAGATCCTGAGGACAAATTACACATATTTGCCTTTGCATGTAGGATTTAGCAAAATTAAAAGTTGGGTTACCAGAACAAATGGATACCTCAAAATGCTACTGATGTACAATTACACAATCCAAATACTATGCTCCTCACTCTGGTGATCCTTATGTTGAAAATTGCTGTGTTAGGCCTCATAAGTTTCACAAGTTTCATGTCGAGTTTGGTGATCCTTGTCACAGAAGCTCTTATACACAGACATTTCAATCCCGTTTGAGTCCTGTCTGGTTTATTTCTATAGGAAAGCCTCTTTTCAACTGAATGAACTGTTCTGTGTTTGATAGTCTATATGTGTTGTTTCTGCATCTGCTTGATGACTACTGTCTGATTTGATAGTTTGTATAACTTCATTTAGTTGCATTTATTCCACACTCAATTGCCTTCTACTCAAACTAGTGTTTTCTTTGTCAATATTTCATAATGGATACAGAAATATTGAAAAGGTTTATTCAAAAACATGTTTTAAGCTGACAACTAGAGCTAATAAAACTATCCGCAGCAGTACATTTGGCCAGACGGTGAACTTAAGAGATGACTAATGCCAGACACCATTAACGTTCTATTGGGCAGATAGAGTCGGCACCCCATCCTCTTTAAAATATTAAATGCGCACGACAAGGACGGGACTCCTTCCAGACCAGACTGCCAATGCAGGCGAAGGTATCAACCTTCTCACAGCAGGGTGACAACACTGCCTGCCAAAATGTATATTCTGACACCATGACTGGAGACCATCGAGACTCAACGGGAAGCAGTGCCATATGTTAGAGGGCACCAGCTATTCGCCTGAAATTCACTTGACTTTTATTATTATTATCAAAGCTGGAACTGCCATTGAAAGGCATTAAAATGCACTGCTTAATGGAAGAGTTCAAAGAAAATAGTCAGGCTCAGGCATCCTCAGTGTTGGGGGGCAGATAATATTTTAAATAAACGGAATAATAATCATCTGCCTGACACATAATTTGATGGCCTACATCACCAAATTGTCTTGAAATCAATTAAAAATCTAAAGCCAAATGATTTGTCCCCTATTAAATCCAGCATTCAACAAAACTTCTCAGCATCACATTTTCCACCCACTCAGCTTGTACAGATGGTCTTTGGCTGAACTGCTTCGGCGGCTTCTTTCTCATTGCTTCCTGATGTGTACCTCTTGGGTTACAGTCTCCTCCCACTCAAATGTCCTCTGTGACTTTCGCAAGATGTCGAGTTGAGTGGAGGGACCACTCTTCCCATACAGAGATATGAAGAGTTGCTTGTGGATTTTTCATAATATTTTGTGGCAGTAGTGTTTACATTTATCCACCCACCTACTTGTTAAGACATGTTAACTCTTTTAGTGGGCCTCAATGTGAATGCTTATACAATTTTTTTTTTCTGTTGTTGCTGTGTGCATGTATTGTTCTTCCAACTATCTCTCACCTTTTGGTCTACTAACTGATTATACATGAAGGGGAAACCTATTTTTGGTATTCAGTGTAATTTTCTCAGTTTTGCAGCTCCTTGTTTCAAAGGAATTAAAAGTATTCTGAGTCAAATAATAGATTATGAAATGCTTAAAAATCATTTTAGCTCGTTCCATAATAAAGTAAAATATGAAATGTTTTCTTCAGTGCCTGTGGATATATTTTATATATTTAGTGACCTCGAGGGCAAATGAAATTGAGACTTGGCACTATTTTTTCATCATTTTCTTCTGCGAAAGTAAATTTAGTGTAGATTTTCTTAAAATGTCAGACACTTTTATTGCCCAGAGCTGGCATTGTCGTTGCTTTTAAGCCATTAAAAGACACAATGCCAGGCTTCTCACTACCTGGCAAGTGGCACTGTAATCATTTTGTTTCAGCGGAGCTCACTGCGTCTGTCAAGTAATACTTCAGGGATTGCTTTGTAATTTCACAGTGATTGCTTCAGATCACAGTCAGAAGGATTTTGCGATTACAGCCACGAGTAGAATAGCTTTATGGCTTGTCCCAGTTTCCAAAGTGTATGACGAGGGAAAACGAAAAAAAAAAATGGACTTACTCAATTATTATGCAATTACAAGCACATTAAAATGAGGGCCTGTAATTGTATGGTAAAACATTTGGGTGTAATTTAATTGTTACATTTCTCCATAAATATTTGTTGATTGCATGTAAATATTTCCTTGAAGGGATGTAGCAATATCAAATATGCCGTTTCAGCTTTTTATTGGACATGTTAAGCAGAAGAATGATTGCTGTCCACACTTGTGTGTTGTGACTCTGTCCTAAGCAATAGGTTTGGATTCGTGCCCAGAGCCGCTGCCTCCCAGTAACGGGCAGAAAGTGGGTGATCGCTACACTGTGGGTGACATGGTCTCCTTTCAGTGTGATCAAGGATTTTCACTACAGGTAGGTGAAAGCTCGTAGCTCTGGTTTTCTTACAGTAAGAGGGAATGTTTACAAAACATTGAGTGATTCAAAGTATAGTGGAGAGACACTTGGCCAGTTTACACATCAATTAACACAGTGGCATAGTTATGGACAATAAACAGGCGAAGCCATTCAACATTTTAATTGGCATGCTTTTCACAGTGTCCTTTAACATTGCAAATGTCTAGCTTTTTTTTTTTTTTTGCTGTTGGAATACAGCATTATACATTCCTCTCAAAACATCAGGTAAGAGATCTCGTCCATATAAAAAAATACAAGAATAACCATCATTTAACATTAGATTACACCACTTTTACTGAAGCAAAGGAATGGATACTTTTGTGTTTCTGTTCCTGATGTGCATCTCCTCAACATGCAAGGGTTGCAGTGAAAACTGAAATGCAGAAGCAATGCAAACATTACAATTTTAAGTACTATTCTATAAGTAGAAATGGAGTGTTTGATGTCCACATCTGTTAGACCATTTTGGTATTAATTTGTGGAGGACATCAGGGTCATATTATCAGAAGTACCATATTTCATGAACCACATCAACTATGTGGACAAAGTTATGAAGTGAGTCATGAGTTTTTTAAAAAGGACAAACTGACCTTTTATGGAAAAGAATATTACTTTTGTTGATTAAGCACTTTTTCTAAAGTTTCTGCAATGTAAACTAATGCAAAGTGGTCCGTACCTAAAGTTTGGCTTAATTCAACCACTTGAACTCTGACGGGAATGAATTTGGGCTCTTTTCGAAAAAGCACTCTGAAAAAGTTATTCCAGTTGATTTATGGCATTTTTAGTTTAATCTTGGAAAATCCCCAAACGGCTAACTATCTGATCAAAGACAAGAAGAGGACACCCACTGTCTTGGCATAAATCAGTAATGAAGGATATACATGCTCCAAATACTGAGCCTCAGATGCTTTCAAACCCCCGAAATATCAGCAATTGGTCCACCCAAAGCATTGACTCCCTCTAGCATGAAGAGAGCAATTTTGTCAAGTGCCAGGAGGATCACCATAAAATTTGCACTCGGGAACCCAAACAGCCACTTGCCAAAAAGGGTGCAGACAGAAGGACAACCTCATCAAGCCAGGACCCCACAGTGTCCACCCACCTACTAATCAGTGGTCACTTGATCGTGCATGATGATGTATGTGTCCTCGATAATGAGCTACGCTGAATTGAATGCAACATCAAAAACACCTTGTATGTATGACACCTATCTCTGCAGTGAAGAGGGAGCCAGTTTTTTTTTCTGTATTTTACAGTACTGTGGTTGCAGCTATTCCCCAATCCTCTGTGAAGAGTACACAGAGCCATTGTAATTAATGTTCATGGCAATTTGCATATGAAACCAGTCACTGGTTCTGTAGTTATGCAACTGTGCTGGTTTCACTCCTTATGCAACAGTGCTGTTTATAAGGTTGGGGATATTTTTGGTCAGCTGAGACTGACGTCACTGAGATGAGTGACAAAACAGTCGTTTTATAAAACTTTCAATCCAGTTGAGCTGATTTCACTTTTCACAGATTTAAAGGAATACCCCAAAGAATGAGGCTGCCAAAGCAATGTCACAAAGTTCTGTTGTGTATAACATTCTTGTGTGTGAGAGGGGGACAGTGCAGGAAAGAAACGTGAATAGAAATGTGTGGTAATGGTCAATGTATCTCTGCCTGTATCTTCATTAGTTCCCATGTCTGTGTGTACCTGCACGGTTTGGTTTTCCATGTCAAAGTGTGCCTCTGCGAAAGCAGCTTTAAGTTCTTCCAAACCGTCTTGAGTAGATACTGTAGAAGTGGCGTTTTGAGCTGCAGAACCATCCAAGGCCACAGGCGATGGATTGTGTTAACAGTACCCTCACTAATCCCACACTGAGTTTGCTTCCCAACTTGGGCATTTACTTCTTTTCACATTCTCTCTGGACCAGCCAGAAACTTCTCACACACATCTTCAGGCTGAGTGTCTGAACACTTGAAATAGATTTTCGGCTCTTGTTGAAATAAAAGTACAAGTGCTGGTGATCCCTTTAAGCACAGGTGTGTGCCTGTGTGTTGTAGAACAGTGTATACACACACGTTTTTATAGAGATCTGGTGTAGGTGTATGTTTTGCTCAAACATCAGTTTGCAATTCACCAAAAGCTTCTGAAAATATTCAGGCTGAACTGAAATTTTGATGGATTAGAACAATGGCATTGCTATGAATGTGCAACCCCAGTGGAAGATTTTTTATTTTTTATTTTTTATTTTTTTTAATGTAACATTAAGCTAGTTTTAAAGAAGGGAATGCTTTCCTTGTTCTTTCAGGTACTTTTACAACCTAGCTAGCGGCAAAAAAGGTTCTTTCTACTCTCAATAGCATTTAATTTTTGCACAGAGCACAAGGATTTTGAGAACTCCCTGAAAAATGACACGGGGAACAAAATTCCTTAGCATAGACATAAAATGTGCCTGATTTAAGTTTGATCTCATTTTTCACACAGCACTGTTGTTTACATTGATGGTTTGTTTTCTTCAACAGGGTAATGCATATATTACCTGCATGCCTGGTCCTGTCAGAAGGTGGAATTACCCCGTACCTCTATGTTTAGGTAATGTATTATCTTACACAGCCTGACATCTCTTGTGAACCAGGTCTGAATTAGGTAATATTGTAGACAACATAACCATATTTGCAAACAGCAGCTCAAGCTCTTTCTTCAGTACTTTGCTTTTCACCTCTCCTCAGTGACTCATTTGTCTTTTAATCTCCAATTCGGCCTTTCCCATCTATAATTATTTTACTCGTATTCAGCGACACAATAGATCACTGGCCTCACAGAGGACTTGTGATTGAATTAAAGAAAGTGACAATTTTATTTGGGGAGAAGTGGAATGATGATGGTTAGGTGTGGATGGCTTAGGTGATGGGTATTGTGAATTTTCTCTTTTGCCTTCAGTTGAAAATCAATAAGGCACACCATCACAGTCTGATATTTGATTTCTGATACACCTGATGAGTCTGAAGTCTCCCCTGATGCTTCCTGTGCTGTTAATTGCCAGCCTGATGGATTAGAGATGACTAAAAAACACTCCAATTCCTCCTTGACCCATCACCTTTTCATCGCCACCAATTACACATGTATACAAACACACTCAGAGATGACACATGATCTGAAACACCTCACGGTGTCTTTAAACACACTGACAATGATGCATTCTCGCACACAGCGCTCCTCGTGTAAATGTTCTTTCCTCACGGTTTTCACAGTTCACTGCAGACATAAATCCCAGCTTTACTGTTGACAGGCATGTACTCGGATGCCCGTGTTCTCTCGTTAGCTTAACTTCTCGCTCGCTTACCATACATGCACTCACCCAAACGGCGCAGGATCTATATTCACTTTGTTGCCTGTAAACTCACATCAAAGTGACTGCATGCTTCTCCGCTAACAGTAAAACATCCTCCGAAGTGCACCCACCTCCCCCTTTCTCTCATTTCATACACAAACAGATCAAGCAGGTTTCTGCACACCAGCAGCACTATTAAATCCCAAGATAATTTTTGACTCATTCTGCACTTGATTTATGGTCCCTTATTAAATAGCAGCAATACCCCTGTGTTTCCCACCAGTTGCCACGTAAATGTGCCTTCTGGAGAATTAGTAATCATTGTGGTGCATTCTTCTGAAATTCTATGCACCCGGTCGGTAGGACTGGATTATGTGTCACAGGAGAGGACGATAAGTGTAACCTTCACACCATACTGACGTGTTCTCTAAAGTGAAGATCGGTAGGGGTTTGCTGGGAGGAGGTGAAGTAATCACCACCACTGCTGAGTAAAACGGTGTTGGTGTATTGAATATCGACTCCCTCATTTATTTTGATTTAAAGCGCCACCGAACAGCAAATATGCTAAGTCTGTTATCTTTTTATGAATGCCCTCATGTAGTATAATCCATGCGGTCAAGGAGAAGTGCATGCATCAGTCAAAGACATGCTGAGATGCAAGACACCCTCCGCATGACTTCTATGTTTAGAATGGCTGCTCTTATACGCAGCTCTTTCTTGTGCACATAGACAATATCATGCACATAGTAAGGGTGTAAGACCCACAGAGAAACAATGCTCTTTGCCCTCCCTCCTTATTAACTCCTCTAGTCAGTGTTTCTTTGTTTTTCCATTGAGTTGTTTTGTGAAGAAGTGACATGTTCTTTATCCTTGGTTGGTCTCCTTCAGCTCAGTGCGGCGGCTCTATGACAGACTTCAGCGGCATCATCCTCAGCCCTGGCTTTCCAGGGAATTACCAAAGCAGCCTGGACTGCAGCTGGAGAGTTCAACTCCCGATTGGCTTTGGTGTGTATACACATACTCCCCCACGTGTTGTCTCACCATATTCTGTTCATTCTTCTACTTCTTCTGCTCTTCTTATGTCTTCTCTCATGCCTGTTGTGCTGCTCTTCTGTGTCATGTTTTTTTTATCATCTCCTTTCTTCTCCCCTTTTCCTCATCATCTGCTTATTCTCCTTATCCATTATCCTTCCCAGCTTTTCCTATATATCTGAAGCAGCATACACATTCACTCATTTTAAATGTATTCACTTTTTTTTTTAAGATTGCTCTTAAATTGCCCTTTCTTTTTGCTCTTCAGGGATCCATCTGCAATTTCTGAACTTCTCCACCGAGCCTGTTCATGACTATTTGGAAGTCCGCAGTGGGAGCTTTGAGACAGGAACAGTGATTGATCGGTTCAGTGGTCCTGTGGTGCCCAACTCTCTCTTCAGCACCACACACGAGACGACGCTCTTCTTTCATAGCGACTACTCCCAGAACAAGCATGGCTTCCAGATTGTCTATCAGGGTGAGGAACAAAGACTGGTAGAGTTGAAATTGGGTTTTAATCAAGCACCAGCAGAACTGAAAGACAATTGAAGAGTTTGGCAAACAGAACACATAAGTCCATCATTTACTTTAGACACAGATCAGGGACAGAAATTAGCCCCGCCAGACAGATGCTTTCATGAGATTGTAAAACTACAAAAGGTTAGAGAATAAAGAGCCAGAAATCATTGTTGACATCCACTGAGACATTTCATAGCATGAAACCTTGAGTAGTAATAATGTATATTGATGGAATGCTATGTTTTAAGCCAATTTTGAAAAGAAGCTTTTGTATGGCACCTTTATATTTTGCAAATCTTTTGCATAAAGATTGATACATTCCATCTTATCAAGGTTTAATAGCAGCAGCTCACATTCCAGATGTTGACTCTTGTAGGTCATATTTCACCTTTTATGGGGATTTGCATATTTACTATTTCAAATCTACATCCAATAAATACACTCTGTCTTGTGCATGTATAACTTTTTCCCTTTCGGTTCCCTGCAGCATATGAGCTTCAGAGATGTCCAGATCCACGTCCGTTTCGTAACGGCATAGTAATTGGTCAAGAGTACAGTGTAGGGATGACCATTTCCTTTGAGTGCCTGTCAGGTTACACACTTCTTGGAGAGCCTTCCCTCACATGTCTGCATGGAGTCAGCAGAAACTGGAATCACCCCGTACCTCGTTGTGAAGGTGACTGACTTGTATTTTCAAAAAAACCTATGAGGAGTTTTTCTGCTGGCGCCAGTCATATCGAGAATGAAAATGTGAACGTTGCTGCATTCCACTCTTCCATATAATGCTCCAGCAAGGCATTGATGCTTCCCTCAAACAACCTACATACCCAGTAGTATCAAATAATGTTCATCAGTGCTGGAAAGGGTTTTTTTTGCCACTGTTTCCTCAATGTTAGTTTGAATAAGTTTTAAATAAATGTCTGCTAATAAGTCCTTGAGAATGTTATGCATCCACTACCTGAGAGATGGACTAAAGTGAAGACTGAGATTTTTTTCAATCTGCATTTTCCAGTAAAAATCAGATCTTTGAAGTTATTCTGAATGGAAGAATATAGGTTCTTAAGTCTGCTTGTTCTCCCTTTTTTCAAGCACATTAAAGAATTGGATTCCAACAATGTAGCACTAATTAACTGAATTGTGAAGTAGTGCCACCCTATATAATGACATTTTCGTTAAGCATTTGTAAGTCTTTCTTATAAAGCTTTTTGGTCTGTAGATGTCGTACTTCCCAAGGTATCTCAACAGATGTCACAGAAACATGCTAAATTATTAACATATGTTTCAAGTCCACCTTGTATCATATCAGAAAACCATATTGTTACTGTAAGATTTAAAGGACTTTTTATAATCCCAAGAGAGTGAGTGAAAGATTTTCACTTGCAAGGCTTTCTATAACTGTTTAAAAAACTCTCTTTTTTCCCCTCTGTACAGCTCTCTGTGGTGGGAATGTAACATCGATGAATGGCACAATTTACTCTCCAGGACACCCGGCAGACTACCCACATTTTCAGGACTGTGTCTGGACTGTCAGAGTACCCCCTGGCTACGGCATCTACATAAATTTCTCTGTCATCAATACAGAGCCAATCTATGACTACATCACTGTCTGGTAAGTGCCCAGTGTGATATTGTTTATCAGTCATCAACTCATAGCACTCATAAAACGCTGTTGTCTGTAAGCAGGAATGAATATGATGTTTTACCAGCAGTGTCTCAGAGGCAGCTTTTCTCAAGCTGTGTCTGTGAGCTCTTCAAAACCAGTCGCAGATTTTAGAAGCTACTTAACGGAAAGCCACAAGTATTTATATCCATGGAAAATTTAAAAGTTGCATCAAGTGTGTAGTTCATATCCTGCTGTTGGTGATGTGGTAACTCCCAGGAGATCTGCAGTGTTATTCTTTCCACGAGGAAAAACTGGAGGGGAGCTAAGATTTTCACTCGGTGTTAAATAAGTTGTCCCTTCATTTCTAGGCACACTCAAAAGCTGCTCAAAGGGGATTTAACAGTTGACAAAGCATTAAAGCCACAGGCCCGTTGAACAGGTTGTGTTCACAGCTGAAGAGGGGACGTCCGAATAAGTTCAGTCAACAACCATTCCAACTTGTTGACCTCGGTCTTGACATCTGTCGCCCTGTGGTTGTTTTTCTGACAACTTGTTTCCTTTCAGCCACTAAAACCAAACAGATTTTGGCTAACTGAAAGATGTTGAGGCAAAGTCTGAGTCATCATGTCCTCCTTCTACTCGACAAACTTATGACAGATGTTTAACTCCGAACTCTCCAGTGATTATTACATAAAAACACAAATGTTTACCAGCAAGAAAACATCCACTCATAGTCACCGGGATGTTTGTTTGCATGTAGAAACAGTGCAAACTTTGTGATCAGACACACTTATACAGCAGTAAACAATACTACCTGCCTCCTGACTCTCCAGCAGCTGCCTCTCATCTTCCCACCTCTCCCTCTGCCTGTACTTTATTGGAGCTTCTTAGTTGTATAGTAAGCCTCGGGCTGGCATGGAACAGTCCTCATGGGTGCTTAAAGAGGGAAATGCCTTCCAGCGTGTCGGGCTGCCATTCATACAATGGGAGGAGGGACCACTGTTTTCAAATGAAATGGCGCATAAACAATCTCTCCTCTGGTGGTAGCATTTCATTTGCCTGCCCGGTTGCAATCAACCATTCTGCTGATCACTGAAAAGAAATTGCAATAAGATTTTCTTTTGTGTGTATCAATAAGGTATTAAAGACACACGTGCATGAACTAATCATTTAGTGTTTGCTATTCTGCTGAGTATGGATAGAGCTCCCTTTAAAATGTCTAGAATAAAATACAACTACGTGTTAATTGCTGTTGGGGTCCATGGATAACTCAAGGCATGCTTTCGATTTGAAATATTGGGATTTCCGTCTGCAACTATTGCAGCTATGACGTTGATGGTTTCACAGATGTTTGCATATTGTGTAAATTGATCTCTTAAACAATCATGCAAGATAAAAGCATTTCCTTGACCACTTAATTGATCCTGCTCCTGTGTCCTGTGAAGTGCCCTGGCAGCCCCTCGGCGAGGACAATAATGGGTTCACGCATAGGATCAGGGTTTCACCCTGTGAGAATGATGAAAATATCTCACATGCGTATGAATGTGTTAATGCCAAAGGGAGCAGCATCTGCAATTTCATGATATCAATTATAATGACAAAGCATTCTATTCTATTCTATAAATTGTTTCCCCTGTCCGCATAAGAAGAGATAGTTCCCCGTTTCGGAGGCAGGACCCAATGCATATACCTCATAAATGGCATCGCTGCTAATGACAAGTTCTATTATTATCATTGATTTATCTACTCATCCATCTGCTCATCCTGGGGTGCAGGCAGACATGAAAGTAGGTTTGTTTCAGTTCACCTGTTGTAGAAAGTTTTCCCTGAGAAACCTAATGTGTAAACAGTTAAAACGTGCTATATAATAACCACATAGAAATATCTGCACTGGTGGCATGTCCATGGTATACTTTGCCTTCATCCACTAGTAGCTGGGATCAGCTCAAGTGCCCTGTGACCCTCAACTGGATAAAGTAATCTAGAAAACCGATTGATGAAATGTTTCTTTGTAGCTAGTCCAGTGCATCAAGAATCACCTTTTTATACATTTGTCAAGGTTTATACCATCATGTTACCACAGGACAACATCTATTCTCAGCCACTTCCCTGTCGCTCCACCTGGGGGATCCTGGGGTCCTCCCAGACCAGCTGGAGTACATAAATATATTCTGGGTCTGCCCCTGAGGTCTCCTCCCAGTCTGACTTGCCTGATGTCACTCAACAGGGAGATACCCCCCAGGCATCCTAATTAGATGTCTGCGTTGCCTCAACTAGCTCTTTTCAGAAGGTGCGCTATAGCGGCAGGTCTGCTCCAAACTCATCCCAGATACCTGCTTTCCTAGTCTGTGAAGCCAACTTGCTCAGCCTGCCTTTTTCTGCTTTTTACTCGCATACATCAGGAAGTGCACATCGGGCTTACCTCCATTTTGATGATGGCATTAAGTAGATGCCATTTGTCAGTTCCAGTTGTCATGGTGATCTTTTTTCCAAATCAGGATGCATACTACACAAATTTGTGGAGTTGTTCCAGTTCATTTTATTTCTCCTTTTTGTAGTTCATAGTCAGGAAAGAGAAGGATTTTTCACTTCCACAGACATGTTCACCCTTTACAGATAACAGCTATCTCTCAATTAGGTCTCAAAAGTTAATTACAAGTCAATTACCTCTGGTTACCAGTCTCAACAATTCCTTATACATTAGGGTATTCCTTCAAGGCTTTAAGGTTTAAATGCTGATAATTTTTTTTGCGTCTAAACAGTTTAATCCATTTTGAGTGATGGAGGCTAAAGACCATTCATAACCGTGCAGGCTAAAATGTCCATTGAGCGAATAACCAGCGATTAAAAATAAAACAAAACCAAAAAACCTTGCAAAAACTGTTTTGACAATATGAACATTTCCGAGACAATCCAGTTTTCTTTTTTCTTCCAAAACTTTTCTCCTCATCAATACATAATATGGCTGCAGGCTTGAAAAGTTTTAGTACTCTACCGTCTCATCAGCTAACACTTTCTCAACTTTGACACTGTTGATTAATATCAGAATGGCTGCTGAGTCCACAGCACTGCTAGGAGCTAAGTCTACCTGCTCTTTGATCTCACCGAGTTATTATTGCTGTTTATTCATAAATCATTTGTTGTCTCTCTCGCCTTCTTCCGTTCACTCATTTCTCTCCCTTCACACCCCTCCCTCCCTCTCTCTGCACCTCTCTGCAATACTATATTACTAGGGATGGACCCGACCAGGCGTCGCCTCAGATTGGTCAATTTAGTGGTAACTCTGTACAGGAAGGCGTGTCGACCACCGCCAATCAGGTCCTCATCAAATTCCACAGTGACTTCAGCACGAGTGGATTCTTTGAGCTGCACTATTACGGTAACCTCCCCTTTGATGCTAACTAAGTAGAGACCTTGTCTCCACACTGCTGTAATGATCCTTATTCATGTGATCTTTGGGTCTCTACATTCCTGGGACGCTGATTTAATTATGAATATCACAAGGGGAATTGAGAAAGATTGCCTCTATATTTCTATATTGAAATGCCTTTAATTTTCTCTTTTTTATTTGGCCTTTTCATTCTGCTTCTGATATTGCTTTCAGTTCTGTGCAATGATAAATGATGAATGCCTTCTTTTTCTTATTTTTCCTCTGCTCTAATAAAACGCCCCTCTGAAAAGACGTTGATTAATAATAAAATGTTCCCCAATTCGGCTAAATTAGTGATTGGTTTTTGATGATCATGAACAGCGATAGGTGGCAATTTATGATCTAATCAAGTTTCAGTGTGATGGGCAAGTGAAGACTGCTGCAGCTGGATTAAAACACACACACATGCACACTCGCGGTGTGTGTGCCTTGACTTTCTTTTTCTTTTTTTAAACGCATATACATGTTCTGATGCTGGGTTCACTGTTTATTTTCCACAGCTTATCAACTGAGAACATGTCAGCCACCCCCTCCTGTTGCCAATGCCACCGTCCTAACCGATGATGACGAGTTCGAAATAGGTTTGTCTTATTTTATTTTACTTGTTTACTGGCGAGCGACAATGTGTAATAAACTCACTTTATGCTGGACATTAGAGTATTTGCTTGGACAGCCCTCACAGGCGGGAAACTGGAAGAGACATATGGAAAGGTTATATTGATTGATTCATTATTTCATCACGCTTCTTCAAGTGTTTCATTCATTCATTGTAAGCATTTCATACAATTTTTGCTTCTCTTTATACTCTCCTATAATCTGTTTATTTTTTTTAAAGTTTTGACGTTCATAATTCACCAGTAGGACACACACGTGTTACAACATTTAACATTTTTTCACCTGCATTGTTCACTTTACTTTTATCTTGCTTATAATGTGTTCCTTTTTCTGAAGTTTTCATATCAATTGATGTGTCATGCATTAAAGTATTTTGTTGGAGGGCAAGGCTAATTAGTTCTATTTTTAAGCTGTTTGTATTTTCAGTGTTTAGAAGTGATTAGCAAAGTGAAGTGGAAGTCATATGGCTTGTGGCGCCCTGAGTTTGTCTTGGAAACTGAGTGCAGTTTTAATTTCATATGTGTGTATGCTTGTGTACGCGTTCTGGCTCAATAACGCAATGAAGTGCCTTCAGTACTCCAGCTAGCTAAGGGGATGTCAATCTTCATTAGAAAATATGTAGCTGATTACTGTTTCAAGTACTGGTGCTAAGACATATTTCACTCACGGCACTTAAAGTGTGTGTGTGTGTGTGTGTGTGTGTGTGTGTGTGTGTGTGTGTGTGTGTGTGTGTGTGTGTGTGTGTGTGTGTGTGTGTGTGTGTGTGTGTGTGTGTGTGTGTGTGTGTGTGTGTGTGTGTGTGTGTGTGTGTGTGTGTGTGTGTGTGTGTGTGTGTGTGTGTGTGTGAGAGAGGTGGGCAAATAAATGGGATGTACATTGTTCATGCTCTTTTCTCGTCTATGCATGTTGTTTGATTGTGGGTGTAAATTATCTCACAGGGGACATCATTCGATACACATGCCTGCCAGGCTTCACCTTGGTGGGCAGTGAGATTTTGACCTGCCGACTTGGAGAGAGGCTACAAATGGATGGACCACCCCCAGTCTGTCAAGGTTGGTTTTATTCCGTGTGAGTTAATTAGTCTGCTGGTCTGAAATCGCAATTTTGTGGGGATTTCTGAGCATTTTGGAGTTCCACCCATCTTAGCATCACTTCCAGAATTTGTCCACAATCTGTGTGTAACCACTTTGACCGCGAGTGTGCAGCACTGAGTGGTAATTTCACGACTGCCAGCAAGGTCCCTTTTACCAGGCTCCCAGTGGGACACCGCCTCTCTAATTTCATATTGTAAAGTGACCAGTCACTGCCCATATGCAGAATCCATTAAAAGTTGTTATGTATATCAAGTACGCAGGTGTAACTTTTGTTGTTGTAGTGTTCCATTGAAAAAGGGAGTTCATATTCTTATATTTTCTACTCCCACTAAATGGCCTCCTGGGTATGATTGATGTGAAATGTCTTCCTACCCATGTTTTTTTTTAGAACTAGATTTCAAACAAAAAGCAAAAGAGAAGAGATGTCTGTGTTGTCTGCATCACAGATTCTGTTCAGACTAAAAAAAACAAATGTCATCATCCTGCTTGCCGTGCCCATACATCTCCACTGCAGACAACAGAGCACTCTGAAACCCTCTATCCCCTGTGGATAGACGTCTTTTGAAGTGCCCTGAAGTCCTTTGTCTCCACGTCTTGAGTTGATGAGCATTTCTGTCTTCTTATTTCAACGAACTGTGAGTAATCGCATTGGACTTGTGATCAAGGCATGACAGATACTCGACAAACTCAAACTGCATTCATAAAGAATCTTAGAATAGAACTAGTGATTTGGAACATATTTGCTCATCCCTGGCTGCTATTATTTGATGTCTGACTTGATATCTTGGTTCCCCCCCATGGTGGTTTTGCAGCTGACAGTGTTTTGTTCTCCCAAGCAGGAATTCAGCTGATTTTAATTTACTGTGGATGGTTTCACAAATATAGTGAAACAGCAAAATTTCAAAGTCTCAGGTGGAGTGACCTAGCTTGTTAAACCAGGATCTTGAAGGTGTTCATTCATTATTACTAAAAGCTACTTGTTGGTGAATAGTTCTATTGAAATATGCACAAAGGTCACAGACACATATTTGATAAAATTTACATTTATGTATTCACCTATCTCTGGGTTCGCGTCCTAAAAAAGCTTAAACCTTTATCTGTACAGCAATAGGATCACATAGCATTTCTCAGAATTAAAAATTTATGGAGGCACATACAGCACGATGTACAATAGAAACCTTTTTTAAAGTGTGGTAGCCATTTGGGAACAAAGATAGGTGATAAAGGCTTACAAAACCAAAATTATATGGTTATTTGATCTTGCATACAGATGTACTGTCACATTGCCCAGTGCCCGTCTGTGAGGAGAATGATGACATTAAAAGGTTTGTGGTGGTTGGATTGATGCAGATCAATAATAACGTTAGTTGTTTGGTAATCTATTTTTTATTTCATGCCAGATGAGGGGCAGTCAGTCACCCAAATATACACTGCTCAAACAAAAAATAAAGGGAGCACCTAAACAACACAATGCAACTCCAAGTATATCACACTTGTGTGAAATCAACCTGTCCAGTTAGGAAGCAACATTAATTGTGAATCAATTTCACCTGGTGTTGTGCAAATTAAACAGACATGTGGAAATGAGAAGCAATTAGCAAGACAACACCTATAAAGGAGTGGTTCTTTAGGTGGTGACCAAAAACCATTACGCTGTTCTCATCGTTTCTGATATTTTGGTCCCTTTTGAATTTTGTTAGTGTTCTCAGTCCTAGATGGAACATGAGGCGTGTCTCCAACCAACACAAGTTGCTCAGGTTGTGCAGCTCATCTAAGATGGCACATCAATGTGAGCTTGGCAAGAAGGTTTACTGCAGGGGTCTCCAACCCCTGTCCACAAGGGCACCTGTTCTGCATGTTTTAGCTATCTCCGTGCTTCAGCCTACCTGAATCTAATGATGATGTCATCACCAAGGTTGTGAAAAAGCCCGATAACGAGCCCCTCATTGCATTCAGGTGTGTTGCAACTGGGAGAGAGCTAAAATATGTAGGACAGGTGCCCTCGAGGACCAGGGTTGGGGACCCCTGGTTTACTGTGTCTCCCAGCACAGTCCAGAGCATGGAGGAGATACCAGGAGACAGGCCAGTACACTAGGAAAGGTGGAGTGGCGGAGGAGGGCAACAAGCCAGCAGCAGGACCGCTGCAATCCCCCTTTGTGCAAGAAGGAACAGGAGGCGCACTGCAAGAGGCCTGCAGAATGACCTCCAGCAGGCCACTAATGTGCATGTTTCTGCTCGAACTGTCAGAAAGGGCCACATTTGGTTCTCAATGCACTCTACTATATATTGAATAAAGACTTTCAACTGCAATATTTCATTAATTGAGATCTAGGATGTGTTTATTTTTTGAGCAGTATATTTAAACTCACCTAATAGAGTTGGCTCATTCTCTCATGTGTCACTGACTTCAAGTAGCTCTGCCAAGACCAACAAGCTACCATCAACAGACGTTGACATGTTGTACTTGCAATATTTTCAAATTAATTTAATTTGCTCCTCCGGAATCCAGATACAAACTCTGTCAAAAAGATGTTCTGAGATGGCCTGGTCTATTCAGGGTTTGGACAGCAAATGCTCTCCTACATTGACGATAGTGTTATACTGTGCCAAAACAATTAAATGTTCCATTTCGTTCAAGTTTGGATGAATGATATTAGCTCAATCCATCTTCTATGCTCACTTGGATCAGATTAGGGTTATTGGGAGTAGGCTCCCTTTTCCAGTGTACTCTACCTGATTGGCGTGGTCCACCCTTAGACAAGTCACAGTCAGTCACTGAGCTAAAACAGAGAGACAAACACATACGTGCACTCGTTCCTTCAGGTATTTAAAATTTAAGTTTTCAATCAACTTGTTCAGCATGCTTTTGAATTGATGCACAGAACTGGTGTTCCTTGAGAAATTCACCACACATAAGACAGGAATAGGCACTCGGAGATCATAAAAACCTCATGCAGTTATCTCCGTTGGTGGTACCTCAGGTGAAGTGACATTGAATGCGGGGGTCCCAGGCTCGAATCCTTTTTGTGGTGAAATTAAAAAATTTAATCTAAATTTATGGTGCAAGATGCAATGACTTTCTTTGGTGAACTCTGTAATCAGAGCAGCCAAATAAACACTAATAAAAATGACAAGTTTAAGATTAAGTTTAGAAATCTATACATGTTCATGCAAAAATGAGTGTTGTTGGTGATGTGTACTTGGAGACATTTTGATCATTTTAAAAAACTGTTTCTTGGAAGTTGCTCCAAGCGTCACATTGGAAAACATTGGACAATGTTAGGGTTATGAATTTATTATTTGACATTTTCACAGATAGTCATTATAATTGTCAAAAATTCATTAAATGTTCCTGTGTTGGCTATGTTATGTCCTCCTGCCACCTCTAGCATGAAACTAATTGCTCTCCTTGGGACATGTAAAGTTGAACTTAATTTGAGTTGACCCACTGTTCACATCCAAGAGACTGTTGCTGTGGGCTTGTAAAATGGCCGTGTACTGTCGGCAACTTGCCGACAGGACAGGAAAGAGGAAGTCTCCTGTGCTCCCCAGTATCACATTTGTTTGCCATCAACCTTGCTGTTAATTGTCACTTTGTTTTCAAGAGAACACTGAAATGTCTTTTTGTGGCTACGCAATGGTGCTCCCAAGTACCCCTGGTTTCTAAGATATTTCCCCAGGCTCTGTCTGTTTTTGAGGCCTATAAGGAAGGTGATGCAGTAGCTTTGATCAAGGATTGAGCCAAAATTGAGTTGACTGCTATGTTGGGTGAACCCTCTGCCACACTAAGGTTCAGTCTGACCCAATATATTTTGTTTTATTGCCCTTGCTTTTGCAGTCCTTCTGGCAACTTGTAAGTAAAAGTTGTGCGCTAACCTACCCAAACAACTATGGTTTTGTAATAATGTCACTTGTTGTGTGCCTACCGAAACAATAAACATATGGTGTTTTACACAAGGAGTTGACAAATATCTCACTCAGGTATAGATGGTGATCTGCATGCAGTTACAAGTAATAGACCTGAAGACAAAATGCACAACATGAGCAGTTTCCCAGTGGCTTTGGGAGGATGTTATGCTAATTTGCAGTTTAATGTGTGTTCCCCTGGGATAAGTCTTGAACTTATTCAAAAGATCCATTTAAATTAGCAATACTTGCTTGTTTGTTTAGTGTTGACAATATTTCCCTTTAACTAATTGTAATTAAAATGGGATTACTTTGTTCTTTGAGCTTTATTTCATGGCTTTACTGTATTAATCTCCAGGGGATGTGGATGACAACAGTTGTACATTCAGTGATGTTTATATAATTGAGCCAGATTGCTAATCACATTTTAGTTATGTTTGTGTTATACAGGTGTAAAGAGGTCGGTATCAAGATTAAAGAAACACCAACACATGCATGACTTGTATGCTTGCATCTGCTGTCAGTTAGTTTCTTATCAATGACGGTTCCTTTTGGAACTGATCCTAACAAGTTGCTACATTGAGGCATTTTAAGCCTCTTGTGATTTATATTTTAATCCCCGTACTTAAAGTTTCAGGCAAAGTATTTTAAGCCGCAACCATGCTCACTGAATTGGATGTCCATTTGTTGCCTGGCTACATAACAATTATTGAAGGCTCAATTGTTTCATTGATGAGCTCTCCACGGCTTTTTAAGAGGGCATATATATATATATATTAAATATCATATTTAATCATCTGTCAAAATACTAAATTATTTTATCGGAAAATTAAAACATCTTTAAAAAAAGTGATAATATTTCTGAGAAATGGATTGTATATGAGTGATTTGTGACATTGCTTCATGTTCTCCAAATAGATGGCATTCCGAATTGTTGCCTCTCTAGGATAGCAGGATAAATATTGACTTTGCTGTGTAGAAATGGTTTGCTTTTATTTCATTGCTTATTTAATTTCTTTTTAGTTTGGATTAATTAAATGGCTATTTACTTGATCTCAGTGCTCACAGAGGATGTCTTTGTTTTGAGATTTAAGAAATGCTTTGTACTTTGTTTTTTGTTTTGCTGAAAATTACTGGCTTTGACTTTGGAGATCATATCTGCCTGTTATCTTTGAGCCAAAGGCTGTTGTAGTTCAGCCAGTTGAAACTTATGCAGTGAATCACCAGCAGGAATATTCACACCACTTACTGTTTTTTGCGACTGTGTGCTCCCCTTTATGCATTTTTTTTTTTTTAGTTGTTTTATATATCTGAATCTTTTCAAGGTCTGAATATTTTCACTGACCTTTTAGACTGGAACTGCTGTTCACATTAACCTTTTGTATTCATCAAGTGACCAGGAGGAAAATCTTGCATTTCCAACTGAAAAAGAAACAAAACCAAACCACAACTGTCATTATTTCAGCATGTCAGCCAACAGAAAATGAAGGCAATGTTTTTAACTGATGCACATAGACTCACACAATCACCCACGTGTGTGCACGCACAAAGTCTCGTCGTTGATTCAAAGCATTTGTTCGCTTTGTCCTCTAAATGTAACCATCCCAATCGTGTATGTTATTCAACTTTATTTGTACCTGTGGCCTGAAAGCCATTTGATAATGCTTAATAATAAGTTAATAATCTCCCACAAATGCAATCAGGCATTAGCATGGACAAAGATTTGAAATGACATGCTACTGCATGCACGCAGTAGTCTGACTAATCTAATATAATAACTTGTGAATATGACTGAAGTTACATGTTTCACAATTCATCATTTAATATTCCCTAAATGGGATCAATTTCTCTATAAATATCTTCAATGAAACTTCAGAAATCATGACATCTCATGCTATACTGTAAATGCTACTAGTGTCCTGCAAAACTGATTTATAGGTTGTTTTTTTTACTTTTTAATAACTTTAAATTTTTTAACTAGCTAATGACAATAATCTCCCAATAAACAGTTAACCTTAACAGTTGACCAGAAAGCTCCATATTAATGTAGGAAAAAAAATTAACATTTTATGAAATTCAACATCCATGTTCCAGAAATATGGTATATTCTGAGATTTTGGACTACACAACAGTTAAAAAAAATAGATAAATTCCTTTTTCATTCATATTTCTCAGCACTCCTTTTTCAATGCCTTTCACTGACATCACTTAATCTCTGAGTGCTTTTAGGTATTGGGATATTAGTCCTCACATTTATATCCGTGAACAATGATGAATCTGACGCACGCACGCACGCACGCACGCACGCACGCACGCACGCACGCACGCACGCACACACACACACACACACACACACACACACACACCATTTTTCTATACAAAGTTAGCTGCCCCACCCACCCGCTGACTATCAATTGACAGATTGATATCTGGGGACCCTGATGACAATAGCAGACTCAGCCCTCAGGTGCAATATCAGTCTGCCTGAAATGTAATTGTTTCATGACTAGTTATTTTTTGAATGTACTTTCTGCTGTCACAGTCAAGCACTCCTTTCTTCCCTTTGTGCCAGTGATATTGCCTTTCTTACCCTCCTTTCCCTCTCTCTTGCCTCTGCCTCTTTTCTCCTGTCACCTCTTTCCTTGTCAGGCCAACATGACTTCTTTTCTTCTCATTTCAATTTCAGTTGCTCTTATGCAATTTTCTTTCCATCTGACTCTGTCTTACTCTTAATGTGCTTCTGTCCTCTTAGTCCAATGTCCTGCCCATGAGGTGCGTTTCGACTCAACTGGGGTCATCTTGAGCCCAGGCTATCCAGAAAACTACCCTAATCTGCAGATGTGTTCCTGGCTGATAAATGTGGAGAAGGGTTACAACATCACTCTGCACTTTGAGCTCTTCCAGACAGAGAAGGAGTTTGACATCCTGGAAATATTTGATGGTGTGTAATGTTGAATACAAAAGGCATAATTCAACTGACATTATTGTGACATGAACTCAAGTAGCATTGTGCTGCTTAAACCTTGTTCTTGATCTGATTTTTTCTTTTTCCGTATGTGCTTCTTTGTGTCTTTGTGTTCAGGTCCCAACATCTATAGTCAGAGCCTTTCATCACTGAGTGGTGACATTGAAACACCCTTCAGCCTGACCACCACAGGCCACCAGCTCCTGCTGCGCTGGTCCTCCGACCACGGCACCAACCGCCGCGGCTTCCACATCAGATATGTGGGTGAGTATCAAAGTATGTATCCAGCTTATAATCATATTCTCATTTTTTATTATTGATCTTTGCATTTGTTTTATAGCTGAAGTGCAGATAAGTGATGAAAGTCAGGGGTCGACAAATGTGGCCATTGGTATTAAAAGCACAGTGTGGAGAGAGTTCGCCTGAACATGGGCCTCATGGGTCAAATATTCAGTGACACTGAACACAGAATACAATGTGACCCCATGAATTTGATCACATTGTGACATAATTAATAGTATTTTTTATTGATCTGTTGATATTGGTAAGTTTACATATGCATGTACAAACATGAGGCAGGAGGAAAGACGGTGGCAGACGACGAGGCTTTACACTCCTTAATTTCAAAAGGTTTTAATTCTTTATTGGCTTTTTAATAAAGCAAGTGGTGCCAAGCAAGAGCAGCGTTGGGATCTCCTTCCATTTGAGATTCATCAATAATAATGAAAAAAGGACAAAAGATGTACATTTTTAATGTTGTCCCTAAATTATATTTAACACATGAGAGCGGGTCCTATGAAAGCAACTCGGTGTGCTGAATTTTGTAAAGAAAACCCCTCTTTGACTTGATTGACTTGAACAGCAACTGACTTAAACTCCAGCATGTGTCTTTTCGTCTTAAATCCCTGTTCCCTCTCAGTCATGCTGATTTGAAGAAATGGCTGACAGCAACGCAGCCCTCCTTTGGATTTTATGTCCCTTTGGCCATTTGGTGGTCATAGTCTTGAAATCAAATTTACTTTTTTGTGTTCGATGGGCTGTAAGATGAGTGAAAGAAGTGCTGTGGAACAAATAACTGCAGGATGCACCAGTGCTGCATGTGCTAAAGCAAATTGAATACGTACGTCCCCATAGGCCACTGGAGGAATAGTAATAATGTGATTTTGAGGGCTTTTTTTTTTTTTTTTTGCTGCGTGGCACGGAGCCTGAGCACTAAATAGATGTGACACTCCTCAGGCATTTTCCCTTACTATAGCTCTGCATTTAAAATGGAGATGTACTATAACAAAATGTGTTCACCTAAGTCTTTTTGAAGAGGTGCTTTGTTAATGCCGCTCATCGTCTTCTCTACAATAGTTAGCTTTCTCCGTCTTAATATCTGTTTTTTTTCCCTCTATCCTCTCTCCTTGACTTCATTCCCACTTCTTGTCTATTTCTGTCTTCCCTGCTTGTCCTGCCTTTTCCTCTGCCCTGCTGTCCTCTCTTGCTTTATCCCTTTATCTATTGTAGCAATGTACTGCAGTACCCCCGACTCCCCACAACATGGCTTTGTAGTAAGCCAGACCGGGGGTCATTTGAACAGCATGGTGCGTTGGGCCTGCGACAGGGGGTACAAGCTGATCGGAAAAGGCACAGCTGTGTGCAAGAAGACCACCTATGGTTACCTCGCCTGGGACGCACCAGTTCCTGCATGTCAAGGTGAGCTCATCTGCCCTGGCAGCCTTTTATTTCCCAACTTCAGCCTACCTGTTTCCCCCCTGTTCTTCTGGTCACTGCATTTGCATTGCTTGTCTGAGCATGCGGGCAGACAGGCAGGCGCTTAACTCACCCGCGTGTCTCGGCCCAAGCCCTATTCCCTTGTTGTTCGCAGCTGAGCTGCATCCAGCCTGATTGAGAGCCAGTACTCTGTCAGGTGGAAAGGAAACAGAAATCAATCCCTCCTCCTCCTTTCAATTTCCACTCCTTCAAATTACATGGGCTAACTTGCCATGAGCATGCAGTGTCCGCTGAGTTTGGGTCTCTCTCAACTAATTGGGTTATTTGATACGCACATGTGAATTGTGTGCATTTGTGTGCGCTTGACTGCATCCACAGCAGGAACCATCAACAGATGTTATGCCCAATTGCATTTAAACATGATGCAATGAAAAAGGAGGTACTGTATGTATGTTGTGTACTTTAAATGATTTAAGGTTTCACAGCTTTGATAATTGCACCCAGCATTCCTATAGCATAGACACCCAGCCATGTATAAAACATCCATGCTTAAGCTGTTTGTTTGTATTGTATTTGATAGCAATAGTGTCATTTCAGTGAGTTCAGTCATCCCTACTTTCCAATGGTTAATACAGTATGTTGAGAATACATTCATCCTCATGCATCTCTGGAAAAAAGCACAATGACGATGAATTTCAGATCCACTGACCTTTTAAGCTTTGATGAGTTTGAACAATGTATTCTCCCAACATAGAAAACTTTCTATCTGCAGTGTAGGAAAGTTCTCCCCACTTTTGACTAATAGCTATTCAGTTGTCACTCAGCAGTACTCGTATATGAGCCTCAACTGGCTCTCTCCCAGGGTAGTAAAGATCTGTGTGACCTGTCGCCAGATTCCTACGTTCAGTGTTTGATAGCATGCATTTATTATTACAGCTTCAATTTAAGATATGTGAGTTTGCATAACTGTTTAAATTTAGTGGCACCCGAACCAGACAGGATTGCTCCGGCTTTTTTTCATCGAAACCAGTGCTGATGATAAACGCCTACAGTAGCACCTGCATCCCGTTTGGTCTGAGCTCTGAGGCTGCAGTAACCCAGATTCACTCTGCATTTAATTGTCAGGACACGGTATTCTGTGGTAGCATAGAATGTGAGAGCTTCCTACTCCTGTATGCTGAGAAATAACGTAAGTGTGAAAACAAAATCAATGTATCAGTTTGACAGACTTGGCCACTGTTTGCCAAATATTCACTGTCAAACTTTAGAAGAACTCTTAAATACATTGTTTATTTCTTCCCAAAGAAAATTATTAAATCAGATTGACAGGTTTATTGTCTTGTGAGAATTCTTATATTAACATATTATAAGATTTACAGTCAACTTTTACTGCTACTTTGAGAATGCTAGATTTCTTGCCCCTATGGCCAGTCTTTCATATAAAATCTTTGATTTCTCCAGCTACCTTAATAGCAGTTTTATGCATTGAAGGAATTGTAATTTGTAAAGTAATACACAGTATTATCTAGGATCATGCGATGGCACAAGTTTTTTCTAAAATGTTGACTGTGGTAAAAAAAAAAAGATTTTTATTGCTTAAAAAGTGATTTCAATTGCAGTGACTTATAATGTTAGAACTTTAATGTAATAAAAGTTCATGATCTAATGTAATAAAATCATGAGTGCTTGACATAACGGCTTTGCACATAATGTAATTTACATGATAAGCATTACTGCTGCTGCTCATAATGTAATAGTGGTTCATATTGAGAGAAAAGTGTTGCATTATCACAATTTTTATCTCTGCCATTTCCACAGAGGTGGAAGTAAATGCTTTAACCTCAATTGATATGTCAGTCATCAGAATCACACTATTTTTGTAAAACATGGTGGGATATTAGCCCGCTTACAATATATCTAATCCCAATACGCAGTGGACCACATAAATAAAATATAAGAGAAGCCTTGTTGTTTAATGCGTCATCCCCATCAGTTAATCCATGGTATACAGGTTATTGATGCACACACTGATGAGAGTGCACTTCTGTGCAGAAGTCTGTGTTTGACTATGATTTAGACATCGGTGGCACCACAGTATCCAACTCAATGTTTTAAAGAAAGTTTTCTTTGTTTACTATTGATAAAATACATGCAGGGGACACAACAAATTCTACAATGAAAACTTTCCTAGGATTTTAAGAATGGTCATTTTCAAAGAAGCGAGCAGGTTGTTCCCTTAATACAACCAGATGAAAACCTTTTGTTTATTATTTACAGTTTACTACCAATGGTTATTTATCTCTGTCAGTTTAATAATGCAGATTTTATGGAATTATACACTTGATATAATCAACATTGCATTTTTTTTAAATTAACTTCACTTTAAAACTAGTGAATAATGAAAGAACATTTTAGAACCATGCAATAATGAACCAGATCAAAAGTTTTTAATTTATAAGCACAACACCAAAGTAAAATCATATGTCTAAATAAATCTAACTAAATACAGTGCGTAAATAATACATAAGCATAATTATGGCTGCCAGCAAAACTCCCCTTCAGAGCTTTCAAGAGGGGTATTTTTGACAGAAAACCTAATTCAAAGATTTCATATCTAAGAACATTTGTAAAATGTAAAAGTTATCAAAAATATTGGATCGAACAACTTGCAGTTTAAAAAAGAAAAGCGCATTCTCTCTGTGCATCTTCAAAAAGCTTTCACAATTCTGTTTTCTCATTCTGATCAACACATAGGTTTAGTGCCCTGAAAAAACATACATGGATTCATCAGAGAAGTGATGTGTTCTGTGATTGTTATATGTGTCTTTTACAGAAACGGGATGAAACTTGATGTTACCATATATGAATAATTTGTTTTTGTTTTTGTTGTTAAACCATCCCTCTGACTGTGATTCATTTCAAGGGAATTCAAGGGAAGTGCTTCCTGATGTTGGATGCAAGACCACAACTGCATCCAGCCCCTTTTCTTGAATGGACAAATATAAATTCTTCTTAAGAATGGCTGTCAAATCCATCAACAGGCTATACTAGATAAAGGTTGACAGTACAAGCAGTGGCAAGTTAGAGCAAGCGCACGAGACACTGACAGGGTCAGCATGAAATGGCTGTTTTAAGACTATATCACCTGCAGATAAAACATTAGGGCCAGTATTACAGATTGTCTTGGGTTGCCATTTGCTACACCAGTATGGTCACAATGTGCGACATGTGCTGGAATCATATTGCATTTGAAATTTGATTTGGTATTCTTGACAGATTTGCAATTCTTTGTACAACGACTGTACACCCGTTTCAATATAATTTTGACAATATAGAATCTTTACTGATCTTTAAATTTACGGTGGTGGATTCACCCTCGTTATGTACAGACAAATGTAATGTATTTCAAACTGCTTCTAGATCTACAGGAGCCAAAAGCATTTTATTATAAGATAAATGTTTTTTTCATCCATTTCATATTTCCTGACTACTTCTTGTAAAAGTCACAGAAAGTAAGACATGTTAGATAAATAAACACATTCATTACCATTTCAATGTCCAATGTAAATTGCAGAGATTAATTTAGTACATCACTAACCGACAGAATTGTGTCCCATAAAACACTCACCCATTTTTGACTGTTTGCACACTATATCTGATTTTCTTCCTGTTGAGTGTTACTTAGTGTAGTTTGTCTGCGTGAGCAAACACAGTATGTATCTGAGTTCTGGCTCACTTTGTTTGAATGCTGCTGTTATTAATGTCATTAATTACACCTGTGCTCTCCCTGCTGTGGCATCGTGAAGTGAATGCCATTAATAATAAGGTCTGCTGTCTGATTCTAACAAGTACCAGTGAAGAGCGTTTGCTTGCTGCTCTGTTTTTACTTCCCAAAAATGTGAAACCAGAGAGGATATTGGAAAGCAGCAAATGGTCATTTTTACGTGTAAACTAAAAAAAACCTTAAATGACCATTGTATCAGGTGACAGTCATGCCTTGATGACACTTCCACGTGTATTTTTTCCTCACAAAAACGTGACCGCAAAGTAAATGTTGAAGTGCCTAGCAGGCTTGTGTTTACCAGGTATCTATCCAAGGAAGGGTCTTGTACAGCACAGAAGCATGTGTGTCGACAATGCTCCTCTCTCTGCCTGCAGCTGTGTCATGCGGTGTGCCCAGCGCGCCAGTGAACGGAGGTGTGCTCGCTGCTGATTATTCCGTCGGCACACGGGTGACCTACTTCTGCAACGGTGGCTACCGACTCTCCTCCAAAGAGCTGACGACCACAGTCTGCCAGCCAGACGGCACCTGGAGCAATCACAACAAGATACCCCGATGCATCGGTGAGTACAGGATGGTGAGGGAGAATGTGAGGGGGCATAGAGGAGAAAGTGTGATGGGGAGGAAGAAAGCCAGACTCTTCAGCCATGCAGAGTTGAGAGATGACAAACGAAAATAATTTTATTTTCATGAGAACATCTTCAAACCTTAATAGGATTTATGTAAGACTTTAATTTTTATAACTTTGCCTTGTGTTGTTACTTCCTCTGAGGTTACTGGATGTGTGTATGTGTATATATATATATATATATATATATATGCACGAAGTCAAGCCTTGTGAAGGGAGAAATTGAATGATGGTGATGATAGGTGAAAGCCATAGAGGAGACACATATTTTTGGTATTCAAATTGAACACAGTACAAGTAAGCATTTCCAAATTCATGAGAGAGCTTCTAGTAAATCAAGTAATTTTCACTGCAACAGAAGATGTCATTAAATATGGACTGCAGTCCGACGGATGCAGAAGCTCAAATTTGTCTAACAAAAGCCCTGGGATGGGTGGATGAAAGGAAGAATAGTCATGGAGAGGAAACAGTGGCTGGCACTGAGGTAAGCGTTGTACATGCCAGTGCAACTCCTTTGAGTTAGAAAGTCAGCGTAAAGAATGATTGACAACGTTGTTTTCATCTGAGACTGATGGTTATTCCCTGCTGCATATGTGTCTCGCACTAAATTTGGAAACGGTTTGTTTTGAAGCTCATTTGGTTTTGGAGAGTGCCAATTCATAAATATGTTGTGGAAGAACATTTGTAATACAACAACACTTGAATGAGTTTATTATGCTGCTGAAAACTTTCCTTTACAGCTACTTGTATGTTTTTGGTTTTGTTTTTTTTGGGGGGGTCTCAACAGGCTGTTACTTATGTTTACAGGCTTTGGCTTTGCAGTGTTTGAACAATGGATGAGAGAAGAAATGAAAATAACAACTGGTGCATGTCAACAATCCAAAACCAACATCAGTCACTTAACACTGAGTCTTTGTTGTCTTTTTGTTTTCCAGTAATGACGTGCCCCAGCCTCAGCTCCTTCTCTCTGGACCACGGGAAATGGAGAATAGTTAATGGTTCACACTATGAATACGGAACAAAAATAATTTTCACCTGCAACCCCGGATACTACCGTGTTGGTCCCACCCACATCCAGTGCCTGGCCAATGGCGTGTGGAGCTGGAGGAATGAGAGACCTCGCTGTAGAAGTGAGTGACTGCTTGGAGCAATTTAGAAACACTTGTTGGTAACCCATATAAATTATTGGGATTTTATAAATGACGATTCCTTTCTGTTTTGCTTGATTGGTGCATTATTCCAAAACATAAGTAAACCTGTAGCATGCAGCCATATTCCACAAAATTCCTGAATTTCATTTGTGCCTCTGGAAAAATACAACATGAAGTGTTTTCTCATTGTTATTTAGTCAAAATTACAATGTCTGTCTTCCCTTAGATTCACTCTATTCTTTGACTGTCACAATGCAAGACTTGAAGTACGAGTACTCATTCTGACCTCACTTAACCGGTAGCTCAAAGATTCACTTTTGTGCTCTTCACCCATTCCCGGCTCAGTCCAGTTTAAATAGTTTATTGTGTGAAGTGGAAATAAAAGTTTTCCTCCACTGCCATGGGAACTGCCTTTTGAGTGGGAAAAGAGCTGAATAGCCCGTGTAATGGCAAAATGAGATGCCAGCACACATGATGAAAGATGTTGGGACAAAGGCAAACGCCATCATTATCCTCCCCATGAAATAGCACAGGTCACTCCTTTATCGCATTAAGGTCGGTAAGAAGAGTGTAAATGACTGTTCTCTGCCATTGACTCTAAAGATGTAAGTCAACTTCCTTCTCCTCTTTCTTTCTCTTTTTCTCTTACTCTCCTGCTTCCTTCTCACTTTCCTTCCTCTTCTTTTTCTTATCCTCCTCATCTTGTTGCAGTAATTTCCTGTGGCGATCTTCCCACTCCTCCTAAAGGGAAGAAAATTGGGACTCAAACTACCTTTGGAGCATCAGCCATTTTCAGCTGTAACCTTGGCCATGTTTTAACTGGATCTACTGTTCGAGAGTGTCTCCTTTCTGGCCTTTGGAGTGGGATGGAGACTCAATGCCTGGGTAAGCAGGGTCTAAAAGTTCGCTTTGACTTTTTAAAGGAAGGCTTTGTCCTGGGTTAAAAACTACTGGCAGTCTGTTCAAAGTATGAGGGTTTTTTGTTGCGGTCAACATGCCCAGAATAGAGCCAGATGGGGAGGCAGAGGGTAGCTATAATTGCCTCTGTTGCCTAGCGTGTATGTCCAATGAATGTAAAACATTTAGAGGATGCGAGGCTCTGACATCAGGCTTTGTACTCCGAGATGCCACTAAAATATGTCAGACCGTTTCAGACCTTGATGATATCCGGAGGTGCAATTTGTTTTGCAAATATGTGAGCACTTTTTTGGCAAGTACCTGCAGTGGATTAAAGCAGGGCTCCATACAGCAAATCCTTTAAGTCAGTGCGATTTGGTGTTTGTGAAATGTTAATTTTGTGAGAAAGCAGATGTAGAGCCACAGCTTCCCTGAAACCCTGATACACTTGCCAAGCTGTAACCGCTCCATTTGGACTGTTGTGAAGGATATATAAACAAGAAAATGTGCAATAGCTTTGCTTACCATAGCTCATCACAGCTCTGTACTGTGGAAGAAAATGAGACATACGTAATTACTTGAGCTGCATTCAAACCCACGCAGCAGCAGAATGTGAAGGTTTTCTTGGCAGACGCATTAGTCCATTTCTCAACTGCGTGCCACCACCACTCAGCGCACTGCTCAAGATTGGTTCAGTTCATTAAAAAAATGCACCTATTACTTATTTAGTGATATGAATGACTGGGTTAACAGAGACTGGGACCTGTTGGTATCGTCGTCTACTTCAGCATTATCTTCACCAAATCTGGCTGCTCTCAACTTGAGTGTGATAATAAAATGCTCGGCTGCATTTCTAGGTGCAGGAGTGAATTAGGGAAATCAGACTCACAGTCAGTGGCAATTTCCCAGGTTTTAAGTGGCAGTGGAAATCTCAGCAAGATTCGTCCTCTCTGAGAAGGGATTTATTGTAGCTGAAAGTAATACGATTATGTGCAGGAGCATATTGCACAAATTTTGAAGACTTGCACATGCTTTGCCCTGTCTACCGTAAATGAAAAAAAGGGAACTTATCGCTGCAAGTGAAGCTGCGGCCAGTCTGAATTTTGGAGGAATAGTTCAGAAATAATGAGCTGAAAAATGCTTTTCCAAATCCAATATCTTTCATGAATACACTAACTGATTTTGCTTGCCCTCATTATAGTTCCAAGACCTTTTAAAACACCAGTTTCCTAAATTGTTTTTGTAATACTGTTGTCAAAATGCAAAGTTATTCAAACGTGATATCACAATCAAAATTGTGTTTCTCCCCCTGCAAACATCAGCCATTACTTCAGTGGGACCCACTGCACCATTTCTCCCAAATGATAGGCCGTAGAATCAAAATCTCCACTGTGATGCTTGCAGAGTTTTACCAGTTTCTCATAATAAAAATTCTGTCACCAAATTAAAAAAAATGTGTATCTGTGAAGAATCTATGAACATTAGCCAAAAAGAACTCTCGTTGTTTTTTGTTTATTTTTTTTCTCTCTCTTTTTTTTTTTCTTCACCCCACTGTTTCCCAGCTGGCCACTGTGGTGTTCCTGAGCAGATTGTGAACGGACAGGTCATTGGAGAGAACTTTGGTTACAGAGACACAGTGGTTTATCAGTGCAACCCAGGATTCAGGCTCATTGGATCCTCAGTGCGGATCTGTCAACAGGACCATAACTGGTCTGGCGCGCTCCCAGTTTGTATCCGTGAGTACTTAAACGCCACTTCTCACCTTTTAATTCTCCACAAGTAGATTTAGGAGTGGGGGGGGGGGGGGGGGGGGGGGAGAGCAGCAGGGGAGTAGTGATAACAGAAACTTTGTGGCTCTCTGTGGAAAAAAAACAGAGTTCAATTTGACATTGAGTCACTCAATGCAAAAGGGATTTGCATGGGTGCACGTTTATGTGATTACCAAGGAGAAGTGTTTCAAAATATGCCATGATTGCATTATCAAAATATGCCAGAATAAATGAAGCTGTATTTCGAATTCTGTCAATAAAAATGTTTAATGCTCAATGGCAGATCAGCTTGGATTCAGCAGAGAGCTTTAGGGTATTGGGGGAATAGGAGGAGTGGATCAGGAGAAACCGGAGGGGGTTAGAGTGATGCCTTTTCTCAGCAAGATATTTTCCCATTAATTCCTGAGAACGAGTCCTTATTAAATGAAGTAACTGGTGGATTAAACTGAATAACTTCACCAAAATACACTTTTTATTTCTGGAAATATTGTAGGTGTAAAGGAAGTGAATTAACATGGTACAATTTTGTTTTCGTTTTTAATTATATTTATAATTATATTTAATTATATGTAACGACAGTAGTGGACTATGCATATATATATATATATATATGTATATATACACTAATCCTTGTAATGTGATTTGCAATCTCCTCTTCACCTATTGATGCTCCAAAAAGGGCTGTTTACCATTTTCCAGTTAAAACCATGTCTTGAGTACTAATTTTCCATTGTCCTTTGAGGTTAATCATATGATAATGACTTTCCTATGAAAGTAGTCACTGTATGTGACCCCCAATCATTGTTATTGATATTCCTCTCTCTCCACATTCTCCATGTTCCTGAACACCTCTTATCTTCTCTTCGCATCCCCTCCCGCTGCCTTTTCATGCTCCCTCCTATCTGCTGCCTCTTGCTGTTGTGACACACCTGGTTGACATGTGTCGACTTCAGCCATCACATGCGGCCACCCCGGTAGCCCTATCTATGGCCGCACCGTAGGCGATGGCTTCAACTACAATGACGTGGTGCGATTCTCATGCAACAAAGGCTACACCCTGGAAGGACCTTCCACAGCTCAGTGCCAAGCCAACCGTCAGTGGAGCCAGCAGCCACCAACATGCAGAGGTAAGGTCCAGCGACAGAGCACCTGCAGACTGAATAAATATCTGTCATTTTGAGCAAAGTAAAGTTTCCAAAGGATGCAAATGTACCTTGACAGTCGATCTCAGCTGCCTGTGCTGTGTTTACCTAGGCTTCTGACCAGAAACGTTTCCTCTGGAGTCAGATCAAATAACAATCAAAAGTAAACATTTTGAACTGGAGACGCACACACATGCATATGCATCATTTCCAGTTCCAAGGATCCTTTTTTGAAAAGTGGTTCGACAACGAGAGGCTTTTCTTTTTTTTTTCCTATCTCCCTGACGACAGCCACTTTCATCTAATACTGCTTCGGTGAATCAGGCTGGTCATAAATGGATCACGTTGCTGCCAGCAAGCATAAATAGGATCCAGCGCGTGCGTTGGAACAGAATGAGATAGCTTTTTCAGGTGCTTTGTGATTATTTGGGGATCTGTAGCTCGGATGACCACAAGAGCTCAGCAGCCAGCAGATGTATCATGATCATTCAGGTACCAGCAGCCAGTGACTGCCAGCTTGCAAAAACAAATAAGCAGATTGGATTGAGGAGGTATTCGCATGTCAATTGATTCCAGTGAAAGAAAGCCACTACCTGCTTCTGGTGCTCAGATTTGAGCATGAGGCAGCAACATCTGGAGCCTTGGCCTTAGAGCAAGAGACCAGAAACGGCAATAATGAGCTTACAGCAAGATGTATAGAAAGGAAGGAGCGAGTGGGGAATTGTTTCGAAAATTTTACTGCCAGCTTGTACCAATGTGCTGGAGGGAAAGGTTACTTTCAAGGCAAGAATGCATTCAGTGGATAAATTCCCACTGTGTGTGCGATGATGTCTGTTTTTTTAGTTGTGACCATTTGCAGTTTGCACAGGTTCAACTCATTAGCAATGCCTTCACCACCAGCACTCCGATGATAGCAAAAAACCCACAGTTTTATATTCTTCTAGCGAGAGATGGATATTTGAGGCTGATGTCCTAAATTTAAAGTAGGCCAGCACTGAAAGCTAATAACTGTTTCCAAAATTCTATTTGAAGAAGGTAACATCTTCAAAACCATTATTAAAATGTTGAATTAAACAAATGAAATTGAATCATATCCAGTGTGGCTTTAATTGGTCTGCTACCTCTGGATCTGATGAGCCAAAGCTAGATTTGCCAGACTTTTCCCATTAAAAATATCTTTCCATTTGGCGTATGTTTCACTGGCGCTTAGATACAAAGAGACACCATTTTCATTAATGTGAATAGCACCTTGGAGACAGACCTGGAGAAAGATCAAAAGAATGAAATCACATTAAACTGCCATGAGTCCCTTTGTCAAAATATGTCTGTTTGGTCCCACTTAAATGTTCTCACATTAAGCCAACTTTGTCACACGTTTGCATTATTGATTTAATTTGATGTTGCTTTGAACTTAATTTCACCCTCTTGTGCTTTGCAGCTGAGTGAAACACACAGTGAGCAGAGTGCATCTGGAACCTCACTGCTCCTAAAATGGATGCTCATGAATTTGTGCCTTTTGGTGTTCAGAACACCGGATCGAGTGATATTATTATTATTGACAAAGCTTAATATAGCCTGTGCCTACTTGCTCCCCATTTGGGAAAAAAAATAAAAAATTAAATCCCATTGATGAGGTCATGTCAACTCTTCTATTATTAACTCTGAAGCTGACAGATAGCTTTTATGCAAATAGAGCTCCAACCAAAATAAAGAGATGGCACAGATTCCAAGAGAGATTCCTAACAATGTGATTGAGTAAATCAGGCTTCAGTAATTGGTCAAATTACTGCCAGGATATTTTAATAATTCCTGTCCAAATATGGTGACATATACGCTACATGGGCTTTCAGTTTATATCCCATACATAAATGCAAAGAAAAAGAGAACACGTCAGATATAAGCATTATAAATGCCAGGACAAAACCTTGATCGTGCAACTGGAGTATTATAATCTCATTAAAGAGGCCTCTTTGCTGTATTTCATCTCTCGAGCCGCCGTGGTACATTGTGCACATTTTAATGTCACAGCAACCACGTGACCAGAGGTCGTACATTTACATGAACTTGGCGTGAAAACGTGGCCAGGAACTACATTTTCCACTTTGGCTTGAGTCAGCATTCATGTCTTGTGAGATGCATCACAAATGAATTAGTTTTGTACTTGAAAGCCATAATTAATTGATGTTTATGAAAAGTGGGTTGCGTTGGTGGCTCTAATCTGAAGGTGTCTACTCTGACGTGTTGTCGCTGCAGAAATTAAACAAGACTGGTTAAAGAAAAATGCTGTTGCTTATGACCAAAATTGGAAGATGCAACCTAACATAAGACGAAAAGTCAGTGAAGAGAATTTGCTCATAGTGATCTTGTATTTTTCTGTGAGAAGAGGTTGTGCAACACTTTTCGAATCACTCATTCCATAAAATGTCACGCTTCCAGGAAACCATGAATAGATGTTTGAGCACTCAAGGCAAGAAGGATAACGGCTAATGGCAAGAGGCGTTTTTTTTTTTTTTTTATAAACATTTAGTTGAATAATTAAATAAATTTGAAGTTCTCACAGCAATTTGTTTGAAAATATCTGGGCTGAATTATCCTTGCAGCAATGAAAAATTAATTGCTATCAGTTCACAGTTCTCTTTATTCTTTTATCATGATCCAAATGTTTGAGGAATTAATGACCCTGCAACTGTCTTTTCTTTGTCTTTTAACACAGTGGTTAACTGCACTGACCCCGGTATCCCCGCTAACTCCATCCGGGAGAGTAAGATTGAACATGGCAATTTCACATTCGGCAGCGTGGTCTTCTACGATTGCAACCCTGGATATTACCTGTTTGGCTCTTCGGTGCTGACCTGCCAGCCTGTGGGCCACTGGGACAAACCTCTACCAGAATGCATTGGTACATGAAGTTTCTTCCTACCTTGAAAATCAAATGAAAACTGTGTAAACATTTGTCATGTAATTAAGGATGTTTTAGGATTTATGGTTCTGTGCATTCGCTGCACCAGTGTTCCGTGTTGTGCGTTTTACCTTAAAGTCACATTGAGGTCCAACACTGGAGCAGAGACTCGAGGAAAGGCTTTTGAAAATATGTCTCATTCTTAAACACGTGTCCCGAATCATGTTGTTTTCTTCCAGACTTTTAATGGTACAACTAGCTACATACGATCGCTGAGAGCATCTGTGTGGGGCAGGATACTTTGGTGGGTTAGGTTTATGTTGCACTATTGAACTGTTGTTGGGACCAGTTGTTCAGTACATAACTAATGTCTCCTAAAACCTAAACATTCTACATTACAACAAGTATCTATGAACTGCAGGGGTTGTCTGGTGCTATTGTGGCTCTGGAACACCTGGTTGGAAGTAAACCCTTTATGTTTTTGTTCATAGACTGGGAAACATTTCTTTTCATGGTAGAGAGACGAGGTACTGCGTTCCCTTTATCAAACGGAACAGTAATTAAAGTGATCCACGGGGGTATCTGTCACAAATGTTTATTTGCTGCTCCAGGCATCACTGACTCTTTGTAAGGAAATTAACTTTGCAATATTACAGAAACTTATTTTGCATTATGGCTCTAAGCTTAATAAACACAGCATCGTATAAATATACTTGAAGGTCAAACAAAGACTGTAACGAGAGGATTCAATGTACTAAACTTAGCCTGAAAGAATTCCGTTACACATTTTATCATGATCATATCTCTGGGGGTTTTTTAGTTTTTTTTTTTTTTTTTTTGTCTTCAAGCTCTGTATACTCATGCTACAGTAAACAGTGGAGTCTCAGCTTTAACTTGAGTACTTTAGTGTTCACTGTTGAGCAAACAGACATTTTAGCTCAAGTACCCGGTTGCAATCATTCAGAGGTAAGTGGATACTTGGTTACTAACTGTTGGGCAGCTGTGTCAACATTAGTTTGAGGACAAAAGCTGGCACGCGGCTCATGGTTGACAGTTAGCATACAGACGGAGGGGAAGAAGACGGTTGGAATGATAGCAAATATCTTGTTGTGGAACAAAGTTTTGTGGATGGAAGAAAAAAACTTAAATGAAATTCAGTTAAATAATAGCACGGGGTGGTAAATGAATGGCTGTCAGTAAAACTGGCACACTAGCATTTATTGACTGATCCATTGATTTCACTGCTCACTGAAGCAGCATTATAAATGCAGAGGTCTACACGAGCGCTCTGTGTGCTCAGATTCACCTGAAAGTGTCGGAACTCATTGAACAAAATCTCATCATTCAGAAAGACTATGATCCTTGAAAAATTATCCAAAGGAACCAGATGGCATTTACGGTGAAGCCATCTCAGACTCTGTCAGTCACATGAGCTGATGGATTGCGCGACATGCCCGAAATGAAATTTATATCCAAAATGCACGAAGATATCCAAATAGCTTGATGATGTTTGACTTCAGGTGTATCTGTCACATTATTTTTTTCAGCCCTCAACTTTGACCACTTTGGTATCCTTAAAGAACTTTTCCTCTTTTCTTTCAGCATTAATGTGAACTACTCACATTGAAGTTGAGTCTTGGCACTTTAATGAAACACCCATTGTGTTATTTTTACCATATACTTACGGAAGAAAAATCAAATCAAATTGCCTTTTTTATGAAAAGTGATGGTAAAAAAAAAAAATTGGAGCAGTTCTGTGCAAACCAACAGATTTCTGTTTAACATATTAAGACACATAATCAGCTTAAGTCGCTCTTTCCACACAAGCTTGGAGATTCAAAGTTCAAATCAGTGCAGTGGACTGGTAGCTGCTTCTGACAGGGCTTAATTTGTTTTAGCAATGGTACATAGAGTTGGCATGCAAGTTGTAGAGCTAATTTAAGGAGAAAAAAAAAGTTTTATATTTTTCAAATACATCATACTTTAAAAGACATTTTCTGCCTACACCAGTAAGAATATGATGGTCTTGTGTATTGAATCGCTCAACCGTACATACAAGTCCCTCATGATGTTCTCCAAATTCTTATGATGCAGAGGTGGACTGTGGGAACCCAGGTACACCTCCCCATGGAGTCTTAAGAGGGGAGAAGTTCACGTTTGGCTCCACTGTGCGCTACTCGTGCCTCGGAGAACGGCAGCTCATAGGGGATTCTTCACTCACCTGTCAACTGAACGGACACTGGAGTGGTCCCCTGCCCCACTGCTCAGGTACACAAATACACAATCTCGCACACACGCACTCCAGCCCTCATTCAAACTGTGAAAACGTTACTTCCCTTTGAGACTGTCTATTGATAATATATTAAACTTCATCTGATTTGATCTCTACTTTTTACACAGGCTTGGACTTAAGTTATTTCTCACGAATTTAAGATAATAGTCACAAAGTTGTGATTACGTTTCTTATCCAACTTTTAGATATTCATCACCGAGAATACTGCTATTCCCCTCATAGTGAATTAAATAGAAAATTGGTTTTTAAATTCAACACAAACAACTTTGCAATATTTTGATTATTACAGAGAAAATACACAGCAAACCTTTGTCATAGGGACATTTCTGTTGCAGTAGGTTGTTCCACTGAAAGTCATTTACAGTGTCTGGTTTTTGGAGATGAACAAAGAGTCAAGTCTCCAGAGAGATAGATTGCTGTGAAATTGGTTAAATGTCATCTCTCAATGCTACTAGCAGGGTAAATGGAACTCCATTCATCTTTTTTATGTTGGATTGTCACAAACATTTACAGAAATATCCAAACTTGTGCGAGTTAAACCAAAGCTTGGTAACTCAGTAAATAAGTCAGCAGAGTATCCAAAAGGCTCACAAATACCACACTGCAGCAGCATAGCACCACTGGCCCTGGTGCTGATGAGATATTTGATAGAAAACTCAGCCAGTTTACAGCTCACAATCAAGGAGCCTGAGGAGGTATTTTAGTTCGTTGTGTGTTTGTTTTGCATTAGACGTTTCACTTTTTACATAAATACTCCCATCTTCATAATTTGACATATCTGTAATGGATGAATGTTAGAAAAAGTGCACTCATGTTGAAGCAGTGCCAAACCATGGAGATATGATGCCAAACACATCACTTGATTCAGTAAAAGCGAAATGTGATTTAATGTCTCAGCCAAACAATGTGCAGAAGCAAATGTTATTTCCCAATTAGCTCAGTTTGAAACCTTACCACTGACATAACCCAAAACCGGGCTCTCGCAGATACAAGTTGCACTTTCCAAGTCCTGTTTTCAGCACATTTAGTTCCAGACTTTTCGCTCGACATTTTCTGAAAACAGGAGGAAAAAGTGTCTTATAGTGTATGTCTGCAGAACAACAAACTTTCCCCCCTTAATCCCCTCTGTGCACTTCCTTCCCATCACACTTAAGCATTCCCGACCATTTAAGTGGATCCTTTTTACTGAATGTTCACTCAGTTTGTTCAGCTCACTGACCCAAAAGTAATGTTTGTAAGCAGACTTGTATGACAGTTATTTTTTCCTTCCTCTTCAAAATAGGAGTCTCTACTCACCTTCAGTATTTAGTATTTACTAGACGGTTGCAAAGCAGGAAGTAAGATTCTTTCGATGGGAAGGAAAGGCACATCGTCTGAGGCTTCAATCCATCTTCCACTAGTTTCTGTTCTTAGTTTAAAAAGGTGGAGCAATGGATGCAGAAACGTGCTGGGAACTGTCTTGTTGTTTGAGCCTGAATTATAATGTGTGTGCAACATAATAACCCCATTATCACTGAAGACTCTATTAAAGCATATCATTTTAATGTAGTTGGTCAGAAAAAAACAGTACCGGTATTACAAGTTTATATTTCCTCATCATCGACAAGGTTTTAAAGGCAATTTGCAATCTGTTATTTAGATGATTTGATCAGCTCCCTGCTGCTATGACAAATGAGCCTCTCAAAAAGCGATGATTTGTAATTTTGCATTATATTTTCCTCCATCATTCACTTGGAGCTGCTTGTAACCAACACAAGCTTTATTGCCTCCGTTTTGTTTGAGGAAATCCTGTTAATTTGTACAACTCCATTGAAGAGAGAGAGAGAAAAAAAATCCTATTTAATACCAGAATAGATTTAGTACATTTAATTTAAATTTTCCCAATCAGCATCAACTCATCCCTGAAAAAGTACGATAAGTAAAGCCAACAAGATTCTATTCCCAAACATTTGAGTTGTCAAAGAACCAGTGCTGTTTTGAGACTAAATCATGGAGTATGTCACAGTATAACAGTCCTGGGTCAGGGACCACAGGATTTAATCATAATAAATAATGATGTAACTTAGCAAGCAAAGGGAAATTGATGTGCTGAGTATAAACATAACTATATGGTAGGAATTTTGATTACAAACAGACTGCAAAGTGTAACTCAAAATCATTTTGTAATGACACAACACTTTCCCTTGCAAAAATACTTTCAGAAAATCTATTTTTGATTTATTTCACCACGAAAAGTCAAGGCAGGTTTTGTCACACAGGATTACTGCATCACTATTTCTAATTACCTATGAAATCAGCACCTTTTATTAGAAAGACTGCACTATTCTAGATCACTTGTTCATCGCGAAGAGGCTTGATGGATTTAGGCAGTAAACATCTGTTACAGCTGCAGCAGAAACTACAGCCACAACACAGCTGGAACTACTTTTTTTTCCCCACAGAAACTGAAGATGTGCTGCTGCTTAGATTAGTGCAAGTGAACATTTCAACACCTAGTTTACACTGACACATTGAGGAGAAGAAAAAAGGGGGGGGGGAAATCCCACAAGTGATGCAATAAATACCCCAGTGTTAGTAAGATGAAATCATCTGTATGGAAAGTACTAATTATATTCAAATGTGTATTTTTAATAATTCACTTATCATGTTCTTTGAGCTTATTTAAATAATTTTCATCTTAGCTTTTCAGCAATTGTGATGTTTATATGCTGAAATAGGTTTCTGCATAGTCTTCTGACAGCTTTATCTGCAACCTATGAAAATTACACATTGTAATTCTCAGTGTCTGTTCATCACCAGTAGCAACAAAATCCTTTGGACTATGAATTCCATAGAAGTCTGTCCCAGCGTCAGCAACAGTTCTCATCCATGCATCCATCCATGCATCTATCCTTCCTCTCATCTGTCTTCCCTTGTTAATTAGTAAGACAGGGCTTAAAAACTGCTTGCCAAGCCATTCCCCCTTTGTCCTCATCTGTTGCATGGCTGAGTTGAGGTCCTTATTATTTTCTCACAAAGGAATCCTGGTGAACGGACATTAACTCAGATTCTAAGTAAATCCACGGCCATCCCAATTAGCGAGATTATAGTCTTCACAGTGCATGCAGTCAAGCTCCCTCACCAAAAGAGACTAATGAAGTACCGAAAGCTGCCCTCAGACCTACATGAACACAAATGCACAAAGCTGCTAAATTTTATGCATATTAAGCTTGCGAATGTTAATGTGCATGCAAGTACATGAGACACTCACATGTGTCAAATTCACTTTTTATGCACAGTACATTCACATGTGTACACTCATGAATTGCTGACCACGTCCACACGCAAGCCTATCATCCAGCTGTGAGCCCTTGACCAGACAGATGCGGTTTGTGCACATACAGTATGAGCAGTGGGATGTGTGTTGAAGATATGAGCTTTGTGTTTGTGCAGCAAGGCTTTGTCAACAAGTCCAGTATTACTGCAGCTGTTTGCAGCTCTGTACACAGAGAGCAGATGCAAGCACCTAGGGAATGATGCAAAGGGTGTGTGCATAGCTCAAGAAACAGCATCTTAAGCCAATCCAGTAAAACTAGAGTATCCCATAAAGAGGGTATCTATGTTGATGGATTCATTAGAATGCGTACATTTCCGTAAGTCAGTCTCTGATAGTCTTTCTTCGGAGGACTTTTTTTGTCCTATTTCTTTCTGCCACTGGTTTCATTTCTGTGAGGAAGAAAACAACGGCAGCAACAACTGTGAAAAGGGTGGTTGGTGTTATGTGCTTTTTTCCATTTGCTCAGAGGGTGTCCCAGGTGAATACAAAACCGCCCCACTGCACCCCATGGACTCCATTCTGGCATACACACACCACTCAGCTTGGCTCACTGTTCAGCACATCATAAAATCTTCAGTAGTGATGGCACTGCCCTGATTCCATACCTGTCAACTCTCTCATTTCCTATGGTTCAGAAGGCGAACATGTCCTATTTCTTTCGCCCACTGGAGACAATGCAAATAGGTACATGGAGAGAATTAACAAGAGACATTGTGTCTTTCATCTAATTGTCCTCGTAGTCATGCATGGCAGGTAGTGCAAGGTGGTTATACTGAATATTCTTCCAAAGGAGGAAACACAGAAAAGATAATTCAGGATTATGAAATTGCATTTAGCTGCAGAGGTCAAATTGCATCCATCATTTCTCATCACCACAGTTGGTTGCCCTTTAATGCTGGCACTGCTGTTTTTATGGACAGAAAGCTCCCGGTGTCAAAGCAGTGAAAAGTGTTGGTCCTCTAGGTTGTTGGCACGGCGACAACTGCTCATTGGTGCATTGTGTTGTTTTTCTTTTTTTAAGGATCTTTCTGGAGGACTTTAAAGTTGTCCACTTTTAGTCTAAGCTCTCTCTATATTGTCCTTTTGCTTGACAAACAATAATATTGTGCTGTAATTCACTGCTGCACTAGCCCAAAAGGATCCATCTGCTGATGTGCACAGACACTTGAAGTGGAGAGTTTCCTCTGTGTTTTCATTGCTCTGTGTGTGTCTCTGCAGGGGACTCAACGGGCACCTGTGGGGATCCGGGCACACCTGCCCATGCCAGCAGGGACGCAGGAAACTTCAAGGTTCGCAGCAAGGTGCGCTTCACCTGTGCAGTGGGACATACGCTGTACGGCTCTGCAGAGAGGATCTGCTTCCCCAACGGGACCTGGTCTGGGAAACAGCCATTCTGCAAACGTAAGGAAATCTTTGAAATATTTATGTCGAATTAGTGTCAAGCACTTGAAGAAGTCACACTGAGATGTAACACACGTTTTCTCACACACAAGTGAGCATTTGTAGGCTGAGATTACACCAGGTTCAGCATTGAATCTCAACACTTTTTATATTCTGACTGGATATAGCGTTTGCATTTTAACCCTTAAATTATCAACATTCTTTATACCCTTTTTGTTTTATGTGATCTATTACTCACAAGTTAAAATAGTTGTAGTCTCACAAAACTCTAACTCTAATGTCATCAGACTGGGACTTGGAAAACTGCATCACTCGAGAGGGAACCAGTGTTTTTGAGACAACCTAAAAACAAGATGTTAGGATTTTTTTTTTCCTTATCCATTAAATCTAAAAAATGTACAGGCAAGACACTGAACCCCAAATTGCTCCAAATGGATGGATTGAGCATTTTGCACAGCAGCTGTCACTATTGGTGTGTGAGTGTGAGTGTGTGTGAATGAATGAATGTGTCTAACAATGTATAAATCTTTCTGGGCTGCCTAAGCAGTGGAAAACTGCAATATAAGTGAAACCCATTTGCCATATCACATCCCAAAACTATTGATGATGCATAGGTTTCGCTTTGTATACTCCACAAAATTCATTGTTTCCAAAGAAAATCGTACACAACTTGCATAAGCTTTGTCATCCGAACAATAGAAACGGTACTCAGCCATATCTGATGCACACATAATAGTGTGTGTAACATATTGGCTGCATTCTGCAACATGCACAAATTATTGCGAAAGCTTATAAACGCAATGTTGCACCAGATGGATAAATATCTCTCTACTGCAGTCTGGTTTTTTTCTGTCAGCACATGGTGCTGTGACGAGCTTCCAGACTGCAACCAAAAAATTCATTAATTCTAGACACCTAAAGCCAAGTTCTTTTTGGATTGTGATAAATGAATCATTGTGGATTTTGAAGATATTAGTTCACGGAACGCCAGCTCTACATCTTGCATAAATTACCCCCAGGGGTCAACCGGATATTGAGGCAAATGTTTGACTGCTTCTCCTCTCCTCAGCTTACTGTCCGCCAGCTTGGAACACCGCCAGTGTCATTTTTAATATAATAGGCCAATGCACAGGCTCTCCAAACTACTCTCTTTGAATGTGCCTTTCATTGTATCTGCCTTGTTTCCTTCTTTTTTCCTGTGCCATTAATTTTCCCTAATGTTAGCCTTTTTTTCTTGCTTCTTTTCTGATTTCTCTTAATCTTGTAGCCTTGCCGCCTCTCTGCCTATGCACCATCTCCATCCATCCCTCCTCTGTCCCCTGCCCTTTGTTGTTGTTCAGCTTTTTCCTGCTTCTCGCTCCTTTTTTAAACTCCACATCTCTCTTCCACTAGCTTTTTATCTCAACATCTCCCAGCTGAACTCCTGATTTAAAGATTGTTTTAAACATCCCTCCACCTCAGTGGGGATGAGGCAAGAATTCACCAGGGCCTGAATGAGTTTCAGTCCTGTCTGTTTGTGATCTAAAGCCCTGTCTAGTGTTAAAGCCGATCCATCCATTATCTACAGCCTTTTACAGTCTCTGGAAAACAGTCGCTGTGGATATTCAGCCTAATATCCATCTCACAATGCCATCAGGATCTGTTTTGTGTGTCTGCCATCATGTCTGCCTTGAATTATTAAAAGAGGTAACCAAACATGCTCACATACTTTATTTTGGGGAAATGCACACAGGACGAACCGTGTGTGTGTGTGTGTGTGTGTGTGTGTGTGTGTGTGTGTGTGTGTGTGTGTGTGTGTGTGTGTGTGTGTGTGTGTGTGTGTGTGTGTGTGTGTGTGTGTGTGTGTGTGTGTGTGTGTGTGTGTGTGTGTGTGTGTGTGTGTGTGTGTGTGTGTGTGTGTGTGTGTGTGTGTGTGTGTGCGCGCGCGTGCTGAGGTTGTTCCTTTTTCTGAGTGTATGTGCAGTCACAGTACAGTATTGTGAGGCTGAGACTGACTGACTGTTTGCACCCTGATGAGCTTGTGTGTCTGCACATGTGGTAATTGAGAAATCACCACTGCACTTTCACCACGTCTGGCTGCCACAAGAATTCCTATTTCGGATTTTCCAGGCAATTAGGTGATTGAGAGAGCAGATCAGTTTTGTAATTAGACATGATTTGGTGCAGAAGAAAAGCACGTGAAGCACACTCTGTCCTCGCATGTCATGAAGGATACATTTTGGTTAGCTTCTTTTTGAAAATGCAAAAAAAAAAAGATAATACAAAGCCCAAACCATTCTCTCCTTTTCAGGAAGTTCATCTCATCCCTACCAATAACTACACATTCATGAATTTATTTTACCTTCAGTGCTGAACGTTGAGTCCTTAAGCATTAACTGCAGGATTTTACTTTAACCCCTATAAACATATGTTTTGGACAGTATGAGATGTGTTTCTGGCACCTGACAATACACAAGCTGCACTTTGTGTAATAATGACTCATCAATACTGCAAGGCTTTCTTCTGTACCACTGCGGCAACTCTGCTCATTAGCTTTTCTTGATAAAGCTGTTATGCTGTATAGATTCGTGTTTCATTACTGGCGGCTTTACAGCTTCTTTAAGAGTAAAGACATTTGAAGCACACATGCATAATGAAGAGTCTCCGCACACATTAAGGAATCTGGTCCAGCCTTGACACAATATTACAGGATTGTTAATCAGAATAGAGGAAGAAAAGAATAATTTTCAGCCATTCTCATGATAAAAAAAAACTGTGATGTTCCTTTATTATTTTTTTTTTTATGATACAGGAGGAATAATATATTCACAGCTGTTCAATCACTTAGACCTCTAGAAGCAATCTTGCAGCCACCTTGGGAGGCTTCTGACCTCTAGATTGTTAAAATAAAAAATCAATTACTTTATTACACTTTTGACTTTCACATCCATTCTCTTCTCCTTTGTGTTGCAGCGGTGCAGTGTGGGAACCCTGGTACCCCAGCTCATGGGCGTATTTCCCGTGTGGATGGCACAACATTCTCCCACTCCATTCTCTACTCTTGCATTGAAGGATATTTCCTCACTGGGTCGCCCACACGCCAGTGTCTGGCCAATGGCACGTGGTCTGGCACGCCTCCAAACTGCACAAGTGAGTTTTGCATGCACAGAGACAAGAAAGGAAAGGGGGAGTTGCGTCTCTTGGTATTTTGGATTTGGTTTAAAAGTTGATTGTGATGCATGTGGAGTCCATGGTATGAATTCAAAATAAGTATACAGTTCTTTGTGTCAGTGTTTGGCCAGTAAGATTAGAATCATGATTGGTATAGAATTCATTCTCATTGTTTCACAAACAACAGGGAAGCAGCTCAAAGGAGTGCAAAAAGATAAAAAAAATAAATAAATGAGAAAATGGAGAAATACTGGACTACAGACCTTGTGGGTGTTTACGAGGAGGACCAGTTTGAGGGTTAGAAATCAGAATTACTCTGTTTATTTGAAATCTGTACATCCTTCCATAGTGAGACATTTAGCAGGCGATGTCCATGGTGGTTGCGGTGCTTTAGGATACCACCGGCCCTCTTTCGAGCTTGTGTTAATCAATCTGACGAGGATTGGTCTGCAGGTCATACTTTTTTTAAACTGCACAGAAACATAAAGATGTAGAATGCATTCATGAATACTGCTGTGAGTAAAGTGACAACACAGCAGAGGTGAGTGTTGATCTCATTTAATTATTTCACATTAACATCAAACAGACACACACTGTACACATGAAATGAAGATAAAAGGGTAAAAGTTCATTTTAAACAACAGAGTCATGTTCTCCTGTGGACGTGACGCTTGAGCACAAAGTTACTTAGCAGTGACTTTCTGCCAATAGTTTATGCATGTCAGTCACAATAAATGTGAGGATGACAGACAGAATGCACCACTGTGCGAGGCATCACTTTACAATTAGACATGATGATAAAAATTTCTAAACCTGATGTTATTTTTCCATTTCATCAAAAAAAAAAAAAAAAGGCACAGCGCTGCTGAAATGATGCATTAATCTCTCAGTGATGCGTCAAAGCTCTCAGGTGGTTTAGTGTATGCGTCTCAGCAAATGAGTCTTGTCATAATTAAGAAGTATACCAATCCATACTCAATTTTCGCCACCATGACTATCAAGCTAAATCACACCTTGTTCTTCTTTCTGAAAGTTATCAGACTCTCTCTGCCTAATTCTTTGTTACTTGCTATTGGATGACAACAAAAGATGAATGATATAGACCTTATTTTCATGTTTTAAATTAAACGTGTCTCTGGAGTGACATTCATGAGCAGAAGAGAGACGGATTGAAAATTGAATTCAATAATAATGATTAACCACGTAGAAGTCAAATTATTTTTTGTGTCTCTTTTCTCCAACTGTAAAGCAAGTTTGTCACCTAACTTATTCTCTCTTATAATATCCCTTCACATGAAAGTTTAGTGGTCAGTTCAGGGACATGCAAAGTTAGGATGGTAGGATTGACTCACTGTGCCTTCATTAAGGAGGCAATCATTTTCACGGTTCATGGGTAATCGATCATGTAGGTGAACGGATCAAAGTCACACAATGAGCTCAAGGAGAGGAGCAGTGAGCGAGTTTCTTTCCTTGTATTTCTCTTAACACTTTTGGTGACAGATTAATGAATTTTATCGCGCATGTTAAGACATTTGCCAATTCGCTGGACTGCATTGGAGAAGAGACTTGCTCAGTTGACTGTGAAGACAAGTCATAAAGCACTTTAGAAAATAAATAGTAAACACAGATTTCTCAGAGAGACTATTTGTATTGTAATGTGCTGTTATTCAGTTGATTTATGTAATATAGTTTCCATATTCTTCACTTCTCTTGTCCATGCCTTTCCGGCCTAGTTTCACAGTGGTGTGGAATTCCCCTCCCGGGACAGGCAGAAGTGTTGGAGGACACAATTAAATGAAGACTTCAGAGCAAAATGTAAATTAGTGCATTTAGAGGTGACAGACACTGGTTTTTCAAGTAATTTAAATCTTAATTTTTGAGCGCTTGTATCCCGAATAACCACATTTAAAGGCTGGCTAATACTGAAAAACCTAACATCCTCTCTTCTGGGAGAGCTCGTCATGCTCAAATACTAAAATATCTGTAATTTTCACGATCCAGCATTATCACTTGCATGTCAAAAAATAATAATTCACTGTAAAAGTTAAGTAAATGAAGAAAAGATCAGTGTTTTAGTTGAAAATCAAATCAATGAAATATAAGATGCATACCAAAGGCAGTTTTATAAAGTATACAAACACTGATTTGTTGCGTTAACTTCATTCCAGTAAGTTGAGTAAGATGTTTTGTTACCGATAAGAGTACAATGAAAAGGCCATACACTGTGCTGAGTTATTGAAATCATTGGCCTGCAGCTTTTCTATATTGTGCTGGCTTCTTGTATTTCCACATCCATTGATGGACAGGTACACGTAAACATTTATGTGGACACAATTTTATTTTACTCTCTTCTTTTCTCTCCAACCTCTCAGGCCACTGCTCAACCTCCTGAGTAGAAGGGTTTATTTGATACCAACTGAAATTTTTATGAGCTGTCTTTTATTCATGTAAGCTGCTTCTGGCTTATGTTTGGAGAGATGTATCATGCTTAATTCAAGATAATGCGTGATTTTGGGAGCTCGGAGAAAAATAAAAAAAGTGGATTTACTATGTGGTACAAACAAACTTATGCGAACTCTGGTGGAAGTTCATCCCAAAAATCTGCCAACATTACAAAACAACTGGAAGATTGAGGGAAAATGGACTGATGGTTGTGTTACTGTTGCATTTGCCACATTGAAATCTATTAGGCACAGAGCTCGTCCTTGAAACTTTTGTTGAAAAAACATATAGGAGCAAATTGGATCAGAGGACAAGTCCTATGAGACGCAATCAGTTCATTATAAAACCGACAGGCCTTGTACAGTTTTCGTAGTGTGAAGTAGTCAATATCTATCAAAGGTTTTCCATGAATGAGAAGGCACTGATGTCCAAGACTCACTGAAGCATGCGGGGAACAAATGTTTGAGGTGCATCCTAACCCATCCTGGGTGTAGACCAACAGAAAGCTGTGCTTTCCAGCTCAGCACAACACTATAGTCTGGAACAATGACTATCCAAATGTGCATCTGATTTCACCATCCCTCTTCCCGTCATTCATGAACTCACAAGTTGAATATGACATTAATACCACTGAAGAGCATTTGAAAGACTTGTTTTCGATGGGTTCAAAGATGGGAAGAAAGTGTAAAAATAAAGTTGGCAGAAAAAGGATTAAGATAGGACATCTGAAAGTATAATACAGTATTGATGAACAAATACTTAATTTGCTACTTCTGCTTAGGTGTGAACAATTGTTTACCAGAACAGAAGTAATAATCGGAGAAATAAACTTTCTACAGCCTGTCATCAGTATTTTTGGATTCATTTGTGTATTGTTACTTAAAGTCTAAGAAGGGAGCTGAGAATGGGATGACAAGTGTGCAGTTCTTCTGATACACTGGAAATTGTTCATAGTTTCTGTAAATTATAGTTTCTACTTCAGTTTGGGGCTGTTGAGGTTATTGGATAATGGTTTGCTGGTGATATTTTCAGCAAACAACTACATGCTATATTACTATATCCTGTTTTGTGTAATTTCCATTTATGAGCTAAACTGAACTGCCAACAAAAAGTAGTTTTACGACCCACAATGCCTCTGCAGTCCCAAGAAAGTCCGACAAGGCTGACAGGTTAGTTTATTTTCTTGCATGAACAATTTCCATATGCACCACAGCCATATTATGAAACTCTGTGTATCAGACATCAAAAATACCTTGTGCCAATTCCACTGCAATTTATTCTCCTGACAGATTACAGGATATTGTGTCCAGAAACCTTTAAAGGGGATGTAGTACGGAATTCCAAGTGAACTGAAAAGACGTTCAACAAATAGCAATTCATGTCAGACACGCATCAGACCTGCCTGTTGTCTGCAGGCTGTTCACTTACCTGCAAGCCTTGTTGATTTGTGTTCATTTATGTCTCAAATTCATTGTGAAGAAGTTGCAATGCTAAAACCAAAACTACAATTAGTGTCGGAAGGAAGACCCAAATGTTTTCCCTGTGCACAGAAAAAGAAGCTCTGAAATTAATCCTGTCAAAGCTAGTTTCACCCAGTGACGATAAACACGTCCAAGGGTTGAAGTCCTCTCCAGAAAGGGAAAACAAACAAACTGAAATTAATTCAGGGGAGGAGGCGTGAGTTGACATGACCATATGCATCAAACTGGCTTTGTACATTAAGGTGAACAAGTCAGGAAAGGTTCTGCAATAAGTGCGTACAAATTGGGGCCTACGAGATGAAACAAGAGTGATGAAAAAGCAATCAAATAAAGGTTGGCAACTATAATCTTATCAGAGATAGCGCTGGGCTAAGACCTGACAACATAGTGGGCCAGCATTCAGCCATCTGTTTACTTTGGAAAGACTGCCACAAGAAGCAGCCAAGATTAGACATAGTAAAGAGGAGACTTAAGAAAAAAATGGAAACCCAGGAGGACACCATAATTTCATCATTTTGGCTGCATTCCCGACTTAAATTAGTCAAGTATTTCGATCAATCACTCACATTTACACCTACGTGCAATTTAAAGTAATCAATTACCATCAAGTCCATGTATACCAGAGTGCCTGGAGCGAGCACGGGATCTCCACATATTGAGCCCCACTACGAAGTGACCAAGTGCTGACCACTGTGGAACATGTGGTTGTTTTGCCAAACTGGTACATTTTAGAACAGAAATATGTTCACAAATCTGATTCTTACTGATGGTGTTTGATGAATAAAGCAGATGTTCCTGACGTTTAAGTCAACGAAACACCACACTGCGTGTTGCACGATGATACGATGAGTGATTAGTCATAAGTAAACATAGCTGTAGTTTTATCAGCTGTGGATACTCGTGATGTTTTGATCAAATATCCTTGTTTTCATTTTCATAGTGCTTTTTTCATACCGACAAATATTCTGCCAGAGAGCGTCTGAAAAATACTACATTATGCACGATCCCTCTGTTGTGGTTTCCTTGATTGCATTATGCACAGCAAGCATCAGGTTACCGAGAAGAAGAAAAAACAGCAGACATTTTTGCTTCATGCAGTTTGCACAGGAACTGATTTTTGTTTCTATGATGCTGCCTTGTCTGTCTCCACATGTGTTTTTTAGACTGAAGCTACACTGCAATCTCGGAGCATTGTCTAAACACCTCATTGCATTTTCACAATGGGGACCAATGATGTTGTGCACTGATTTCATGTTCAGTGTATGAGAAGGATTGTCGGAATGGAACAGATTTGCATGTTTACAGCTTGTGAGTGCAATTCAGGAAAATTGTGCTTTGACAACTGAGTTGTTTTAGTGAACTGGAAAAAAAAATCCTGTGTTTGGCATAACAACACATTCAAATGCTGGATGGCGACATCAGTGGGACTAAAAAGCAGACAGGGAGAGCAATAACATTGATGAAACATCAAAAATGCACAAATCAGTTGCTGCACTTGTTTTTGCATATAAAGTACTGTACATACATCCATAGATCCATACAACTGGGACACACACACACGCACACGCACACGCACACACTGGAAACATGCTAGCTCTGCACATAAGGTTCTCTAAGTGCAAACGCCTACTGGGGATGTTCTTTCTGTAAGGCACTAATGCCCAGCCCACTGCAATACAGATAACATGAACACATTTACTTAATTGTTTGGTGGTTTCAAGATGAAACCAAATTTAATGTCCAGTAAGGAACAACCCAACACCTCACAGATATTTGTAAAGTTGCCATCCTTGCACATCAAATGATTTATTATCCAACTGTAAAGGAAAATGGCAGGACAAGGTTATAATATTTTGAAATTATGCTGAATTATGTTGAATTTAGATATGTTGACTTATTTGAACGAAGGTGGAAGCAATTACCGTTACCAACAGTCTCGTCAAAATCACTTCATGTTTTCTGACGATTTACTCATTTGGTACAGTGTTTTAAAAATTTGACTTTGTTCAAAACTACCAAAATGAAAATAATGCAAAAGTTTTCAAGCTTTTGGGAACAAAGTATTGCTGTGCAGTGGCTAGCACTCTTTCAAAACAGTCTTTCTGTTTGATTGATTCGTTCTGTGTATAGTTTGAACATTGTACTGAAAGATGTGCAGATTTTGTACGGGTCCTACAGCTTCCCCCACCAGTCCACAGACATGTTTATTAGTTTTTCTTTAAACTGACCATGTTTGAATGTGGGTGGTTGTGTGTGTTCTCCTGTTTGGCCTGTATAGTGTGTATTCTGCTTTTTACCAATTTCCAGCTGGGATAAACTCAGCAACTGGAATGTCAGGGATGCAGCCACCTGTGAATCAATTCTGGATAAAGCACAATAGATGGATTGGCATGTTTGTCCACTGTACTTTTTGCAACACATATAATACTGTAATCATCGCTCTCTCTCTGAGCTCAGGAGACAAATTATAGTTTTGAAAGTGAAATGTTTGCTATTGATACAGATTGATATATTTCAGTGGCTTTGCAGGTCTGGGTTTATATTTTAACAGATTTGAACTTTTATCTAAAGTCAAATGCAGTGATGTATTGGGGATATGTTAATTGTATTGCAATGTAATAAACATTCTTTTCAATATAGGAAGGTTTCTCATTTTCATCAGCTACACACATCTGCAGGGTTTAAGTGGTTTCCTCATCATTGCATTCATTCTGCTTTGATTCACATTTATTGTCCTGACCTTTTTGTGGTTAGGGCTGAGTTGTATTTGGTAGCAATGTTTTTCATTGTATATGGCACAGCTGTTTCAGACATTTGTGACAAATGCTGGTTTTGGCTGAGAGGATAATTATTAGTCCCCAATGGATAATTAGTAATCATTGCAATGCAAGCACTACCCAACTTCTTTTGCTGATGGCAATTGAACAGGAAATAAAAGCACATGGTTATATTTAAATTACACTAGTGGAAAAATGGAAACCAATAACAATTCAGACAGAAGGTTAAAAATAAAATATCTCAAGAGAATAGGACCATATTTCTATCTCTCTGTGCTCACTTGATAACCCTGTGCTAGTGTGTGTGCATGTGTTAAGCAGTGTGTTTCAATAGACACTGTTAAAATGATATTGATGTTCCATTTTCATTTTCGATCATGCAATAGTTAACTTCACTCCAGTCACTTAACCCTGTTGCTTCTGTTTTATTTCTGATGACAGTGATCACCTGCAGTGACCCCGGTATTCCAGCCAATGGACTCAGATTTGGTGACGATATCGCAGTTGGCCAGAATGTGACGTTCATGTGCCAGCCGGGATATGTGATGATAGGAGGGGACAGCACTGTCACAAGGACCTGCACCAACAACGGAACCTGGAGTGGAACCATGCCAGCATGCCTAGGTGAGTACCACCCACAAGTACACATTCATATACAGCCTCACGCACCTTGTGCTGCAGTGGACAGTCAACCTTGATAACCATCAGACTGTGGTATAACAACCTTGGCATGCAAGCGCACTGTCATGTACAATATAAAGTCCACACTTACACCCTGAGATCTAATGAGATTAGGTGGGAAGGTGAAGCAGGACTTCCTTTGTGGTCAGATAGTGTCGTACTCTTCACTTAAGTGCTCTGATAACGTGGGTGCCAGTGACGCATTACTGTGGACGTTTGCAAGACAGTAACATGGGATGTGCTGATATTTGCATGCACATGCACACAATTACACACACGCCCACATCCACAAGCAATTCAGAATTCAGAAGTAATTTAGTATCAATACAGCTTCATTCACTTCGTACAACCATTTGTGCTTGCACTACATCTCCATTTTCTTTTGCACCCATGTGCTATTTTTATTATATTGATGGAAAAGACTGCATTGCACACTTAAATTGTGGTAAAATACATTAAAACTAATTCTAACCAATTTATGTAGCTCTTGATTGAGGACAAAATCACTTCACCTGCATCAAGAGTTGCACCTGTGGTGGTGCAGAGCCAAAGCCGAAAGTGCCTCTGACACCTGATGATGGATGACTAGCAAGTGCTCTTCATCACAACAAGAATCCCTCTAATTGTGCTCCCAACAGTTAATCATAAATCCTCTCTCTCAAAGTTTGTGTGCACTCCACTCTATGATTAACAAGGAATTTGGGGAATCAGCAGGAGGATGCAGTTCTCTTAATGCCCATCACTCTGTGATTTATGATGCTCAAATGAAGGCGCAGATTAGCATTACCATGGTTGACGCCCAAAAGTGAGTACCATGGAGGTAAGTTTACCCCGCGTGGTGAAAAGTTGTAAAGTACACCCGGAAAGGGAAGACTTCCAAGGCAAATGGTGGCTCCTTGTTGCTAAGGAACTATTCTTAGGCTGCTGTCTTGGTTACAGTGACATGAGCTGGTGTTATATTTGCCTCGTGAGAAGTAGTGAAGGACAAGCAAAATGCGAGGAAAAGAAGCACAAAAAACATATAATGGCACACTTGCATCGTGATACATATACCAATCCAATACACAGAATTAATAATTTAATGGCTCTATTTGTTTTGAGATATATATTAAAGTATGTTATTTGAAAGCCAGAAGTAGTCTTCCCCACTCCTCAGCTCACTCCAGGAGTTCTGGCTTTAAAACTTTCACCTCATGACATCTTCTGGCTCCCTCTACCATCTTGCAAAAAAGTAGACAACACTCATTGTAATATTTCATTAGTGTGCTTTATTATTTAGGTGCCCTGGTCCGTGGTTTGTTGCAGTTGTTAGGGTGGGAGAGCGATCAAGAGAGAGGGAGTAAAACAAGAAGAGATTGTGTGTAACTTGCACGTGTATGTGCACAAAAGTGTGTGAAGCTCCTAACCTCCGAGCTCTAATCCCTGACAGCTACCGCAACAGCTCAGGCACTTGGGCCCCAGTCTGCTATGCTTGATGGGGGTAATGTGGAGTGGGGGGAAATCAGAGAGCTTAGGCTGCACACACACACACACACACACACACACACACACACACACACACACACACACACACACACACACACACACACACACACACACACACACACACACACACACACACACACACACACACACACACACAGCATCACATAAGGGCATTCATTACAAAAATATCTCTCTTATGCATACATAGACACAGATGCTTGCACACGTTTTATCCACTACTGCTGCTTGAGTGCTGTCAGCTCATGCTGACCTGTATGCATTAGTCAGTGAGCCACAGGGTCCCTCTTGCCTTCTCTCTCTCTCTGTCTCTCTCCGTCTCTCTCTGTCTCTCTGTCTCTCTCTGTCTCTCTCTGTCTCTCTCTCTCTCTGTCTCTCTCTCTCTCTCTCTGCCTCTCTCACTTTTCTGATAGCACTTATTTCTCTTGCAGGGTAAATGAATAAAAGAAAGGCAAGATAGAGAAGTGTGATTACTAAGTGGGTGCTGCACATTAATTTTAACATTTCTTAATGCAGATTGGGTATTAAGGAAGAATACAGCTGTTCCGAGCATTATTTTCCTCCCATCACTGCGCTCTTCCTTTACTTTGGTGTCTGTCGAGGTCTATCTGGGACAAGCAAAAGAAAAGCACAGTGGTAATCATAACTTTTTTTTCGCCACCATCTCTCTCACTGACAGCCAACGCAGCAAGCTGTCTTATAAAGTGATTGAGGAAATATCTATTTTCCTTTCTTTCATATGAAACTGAACACCCAACTGAACTGCCTTTTAGAGTCAGACTGTCTTTGTATTTTGTGTGATTGGGTTTAAGTCAAAGGTGCAGCAAAGAAGCCAGGATGAGTGGTTTAAAGCTGCCACGATGTCTGTGGCAATTGTCTTCTCACGAAATATTTGGATGATGTGTCACAGAGAGCGTGAAAAGCTAACTTCTTGGTTTGGGAAGAGTTTGGAAGATAGTTAAGAAATAGAGAGAAATAGAAGAAAATAGAAACAAAAAGTGAAGGAAACAAAGAGATGTTACATGTGCCAGCTCAGTGCGTAGTTCTCACACGTAATGGGTGAACCCCAGTTGTAGCCACGGCATTTGTGTGTGTGCAAATGACGCATCATAAGCCTCGCCCGGCAAGGATTCTGTTTGAATCCCAGGTTTGGCATGTTCAGCTAAGAGGCACTAATGCTGCTTAGAACTACTTAGGAAAATGGGGACACTCTCTTCTTCTCATTCAGTTTTGCCCTGCCACCCATGCCTTAATTTTTTTTTTGGCTTTACATTTTTTCCACAATACATGGGATTTGTGATGCAGCACGTATGGGATTAGCAGGCCTATTCTTCTAATCAGCATAATTTGCCTACTTGCATGTGTGTTCTTCTGTTTTCTTCCACCCTGGTTTTCCTCACTGTGACATACTGTGAAATAACTTTTACACACCCAAGCTGGCCTATTACGTTGCAGCATCCAGATGGGCATTTTAGTGAGGTGATTTCAAATGAAGGGCCTCGGAATTAAGACTCCAGAGCCACAACATGGAAATCCCAAACTGAAGGCACTCTTTACTAATTCATTATCATTGAAGTGAAACAATTTTCAAGTGAAGCCACATCTCCTTAAGATACAAAATTACACTAACAAACAAAGCATTAAAAAAGAACAGATTGCGACATTGCTGCAGTTTCCCCTCCAACTTTCATTCACTCTTCGTCACGGCCTAAATAACTTTCCTAAAATAGCATGCATCTAAAGCATCTCTATACTGTATTGTGGCAGAAAGTGTCCATATGGGAATCTTTTTGGATCTCGTCCCAACCAAGAACAAAACACACTTTCACCTCGGAGAGAATGTGTGAATATCCCATTGTGGCTTGCTCTACATTTATTGTAATTTGTTATGCTGGGGGGAAAAATACTGACATTACAAGAAAGTTGTCCATCATGTGCCTACTTCATGGATGGATGGATGGATGGATGGATGGATGGATAGATGGATGGATGGATATTTCATTGATGTTTTAGGAAAGGTAATTTGTCAGTCTTACTTTTGACAACAACAAAATCTAGGAGTATAACGTGTGTTTTAAAAATGAAATACGCAAATAAGAATGATTACACCAAGCATGACTCCCAACATAAAGCAAATACTGATATAGACCAATACAAGCAAAGATTCCCAACAGATAACTGGTAAGACTCAATGTGGACTAAAATGAGAAAATTACCTGTAGTTTGCATGAATCATTTTCAAGTTGTTTTAGATTCAGTACTGAGTGTGATTTATGAAATCTGTTGCCTTTATTCTCTCTATGCGTTACAGGATTAGTCGTCTTTTATTCTCATCTGTTTTAATTGAATTTTAGGCTTAAATACACCTCAGAAATGTCACAGCTAAATTATGAATCAGGGCCCAAGGCTGACAAAAGGTTAAGGATATAGTCTCAGTGATTCATTTTACGCAGATTTTCCATCTAGCCAAAGATAAATATAGGGGAAATAATTGATTTTGCCTACCGGATTTGTGAGGTCAAATTGCCAGTCATAATTTTAGTTTGGCACCAGATTGGGTATGAACATTTCTGGCAAGTGAGTACAACAGGGACATTTTCGTTGTCTGGTGTTTCTGGTGCCATTGACTGCTGACTAATGACGTCAACTTAAAAGCGGCAGTTGCACAACTTAAATAAATAGTTGCTTGATGAAGTGTTTCATACACAATTCTTCTCAAAAGAAAGGAAAACTGAAAGAAGTGATGGGTATAAAAGGAGGATATGTTAGTTAAAAAAAAACAACCAAAAAAACAACCACTATAATTTATTCACATTCTTAAAACCCATGTCCCATCTGCATCCCCACGGGTTCATCTCCAAGTGTGTTAGAACAAACTCACAGCTTTATTATGCATTCATTTATTACATTTGTTGAGCAGAAAGTTTACGGCTTAAACAGACACAAGATGTCCCTTCATTTTCCACAGAAATGATTCAGTATAATCCAAACAGAAACGGTTGAAAAAATCCCTCACATTCTAAACACAGACTGTTTCTCGGGGCTAAAGACCAATTTTTTTTTTCACTCCATCACGATACACACTGTGAAAAGTGATAATTTAGTGCCACTTATATTGCTTCCTGAATTCTGTGAAATAGCACTATAAGCTAATACATGCAGTGCGATGATCATTTTGACAAAGTGTGTTCATTTTCAACCAGCACGTAAATTTACCTTCAGCCCTGCTGTGTTTTAAAGCAAGCGGCACTTAAGCGCTGTGGAGCTTTGAAATATCCTATCATTTTGAATATAAATGGGAAGATAAAATCGATGAGAATGAGAATTTACTGTGGAAAAAGTGACTTCATTACACTATTTAATACTGTTTAACACTGCTTCTCCCGCTTACCAGCACTACCAACATTTATCAAAATTTTAATTAGAAATGTGAGGCCCAGGGTGTTGCCATACTCATGTTAATCCACATAAATCATGGTAATTCTCTCTTAACATTGTCCGTTGCCAGTCACAACCAGTAGTTGTTTAGTTCAATAGGCGAAAGGTAGAGGATCGATTTGTAATTATCTTTCCTTTGTCAGTCTAAAACTGTAGCGTACAGTATTTTTTCTTTTTCTTTTCTTTTCTTTTTTTACAACCATTGCGTTTTCTTGTTCATCCTTCCATCCATCTGTCATCTGTATATGTACTTGTTCTAATTTAAGGTAATGGGCTCTGGGGTCAATCCCAGCTGACAATGAGTTAAAGGCAGGATACACCTTCAACATGTCCAACTGCCACCGGGCCATAACAGCAAGACGGCAAACAAGAGCCATACATTCCGACACTTGCGGGCAAATTGGTGTCATTATACTGTTAAAACATGCAAACTCCACACAGAACAGCCTCAAGTACATAGTCAAACAGGTATTTACACTGAGAGGCAAAACTGCTAAAGTCTATTCCCACAGGAGATATTTTGACTGTTGTGGTCTGTCTGAGCAAGAGCCATATACTGTTTGATTTGAATTTCACCCTTAACTCCGACTCCCTCATGTTTGTAGACCTTTTACTGCTGCAGGGAATAGCCAGCATACAGCAATTACAGACACATCCCTTCTCAGTGGACAGGCTCTATGTGCTGTCACAATTACACTGTTGAAATGCCTCAAGTTAGAAAATGTCTTTTTCGCCGTATCTGGCTGCTTTCTAATGTATTGTGTCTCATGACTTTGCCCCCATCTACCCCCACAGTGGTGACCTGTCTTACACCCCCTCCAATTCCCAATGGCCTGCTGGAGGGCTCAGTCCTGGAGTGGGGCACCAGCGTGAGCTACAGCTGTTTACCCGGCTATGAGCTGTCCTTTCCCGCTGTGCTTACCTGCACAGGGAACGGGACATGGAGCGGAGACCTGCCTCAGTGCTTGCGTGAGTCACCGTTTCCGACGTTCATCATAATTGCAGTTATAATTATGGAAATCACTGAAAAAAAATGTCCTAAATGTTTACATCCACATTGCGTTGGTGAGATTTCTGTTGCTTCATTTTTTTCCCTCGATGTTTCTGCCTCAAGCATATGAAATGCAGAACTCATAATTAGAGTCTGACGTCCTGTTGCGTTCACTCTTCCCCCTCGTTTGATCAGGAATTTATATTGTATCTTTGGGAAATCAGGATAAATGATTCTTCTTTGCTTCATGCATTAGACGGTGAAAGTGCTGTCGTTTTTATCGTGCCTGAACTTTACAAAAACATTGAATACTAAAAGCTGTGATAATCTGTTCAGACAAGGTTGTTACACTTTACATTTTTCTTTGGGGAAGTCGGGACATAACGAGTAATTTCTCAAAGGTCTCCTGAAAGCAATATACCTCCATGTTATTGTACAATGCGTGCCCTGCCTTCTTTACCATGGTTTTAAGTTGTGTACTGGAAGGTAAACCACCTTGCACCAATGTTGCTGCTTGCCGCTGTAGGAGGTAATTCCAAGTCAATGAAATTAATGAAAGTCATGAATAAGTAAAAGAACCTAACATCAAGACCTGAGTGGAAAAGCAGAATTACGATAGAAATAGAATAGGACAGTCCTGCAGAGACAGTGAACAGCGATTATTAGTGTTGCCCCTAGTTACAACATCAAGGTCTCGATTTTTTTGTGGTTGTTGGCAAGTCAATCAAGCTTACGCCTAAATCCACTTTCTCTGGCAACATAATGACTTTTTTTCTGAAACGTTGAAAAAAATTGCTCACAAAAAAGCAGCTACAGATCCTGTTTACAAAGAACAAAACTGAATAATTGATTATAACTACCTGAAATGCAACTGCTAATTTACATTTTGATTAAACAAAATGTGAATTGACCTCTAGCCCTGGAGTGAAAGCTGCTGGGTTGATGATGGAGACGAAGATCAGAGTGGAAAAGCAGGAGGAGGATCTGATGCTCTTTACTGCATTAAGGCCCACTCAGAATTGTCTTTGCAAGCATACTAACCACCTCTGGGATGCATGACTGCTCAGTAGTGGCTCACTGTCATCTGAATCATTTTTGCATTATATTGGCTCGACAGAATCCAAAATATTAAAAAGGATAAATTGTTTACATGTGTTTGTTTCTCTCTGAATCAACTGTCTTGAATATTATTGCAGACATAGTGCAATAAAACAAACGCCACTTGATGAAAGAATGCGTAGTGCTCCCGTTACTGAAAGATGTATAAGATATATAATCTTGATTTCTGAAGCATCATTACTTTGACTACACTGTATTGATGACTTTCAGTGATATGTAAATTCAAGTATGTTGGGTCAGGTTCCAACAATCTTAAACCTCACGCAGGCCGCTGGACAACTTAAAAAAACAGCTCCATTTACTTCTGTGCATTTTCGTAATTGATGCTAATAACTGCAGCTGATGCTTGTGGCCATTTCCAGTCAGCCAAACACAGCCCCATTTGGGTGCTTAACATCTGAAAGGCAGCTGACCAACTGCTTGTGCTTGTGACTATTCAACTAAAAGCACAGTACCTGAGCAGCAATTTCCACCTCTAAATCGCCACATTTCACTTGTTTATAGACATTCAAGTAAGTCATTGTATGCTCCCTAATGCATCTATTGCTGAACTTTAAATGATAGGTTGTTCAATTGCATAATGAGTGCCTTCACAATGCTTAAAAGATGTTATCTGGTTTTAAAAAAATGGTGTCCCTTGGTAGATGCAGTTATGACGAGCAAGTGCCATTCCTCAACACACTGTGCAATCATTTTATTCCACATCAGTTCTTCCAAAGCAACCTCCTGCAGCAATATGAGTAACCTTTATGTCCCATGATAGCATTTAGTGTGTCAAGCCAGAAAAAAACAGTTTTTGACACAGTAATTACATTTAATAGCTCCGTTAGTTGTGACATAGAAACTAGGTCCCGATGATTGTGCAAAATTGGCATAAACTGAGTGACCTTCATTGTGACTATCATTCAAAAATAGATAAAAAAAGAAAACTTTGATCTCTTATGGCATACATATAAAGTCAATGGTAAATCACTAAGGTTTACTAAAGCAAATAATTGGGAGGGAAAATGGGAACAAAAGGAAGAAAATGCTGATCATATTTAGTGTGAAAATGGCTTTTATCTATGCATTAAAATGTCAGAACAGCACTATATACTGCGCTCTCAGGTGGTAGTTACTATAAATCCTCAGGACATTATTAAGAGGTAAATCCTTAGTTGGTATCAATCCTCACTGTGCTGTTATGGCACTGACCTTTACTATACGTACACTCTTTTATGTTTTTAAATACATACATTAGTCATACCCTTGTTGTTGTTTTTTTGCATCCACAGAGGTGTAAACAGAAATAATGTTCAAGTCAGTACATTACACTGTGGATATTCTTCATTAAAAAGATGAATTATAAGCCAAGCAAAATTAATAATGGGATTACTTTTAGCTTCATCCAGCATAATTGTTATACACCCTGATAAGTTCATTAAAATTATTTAGTGCAGTAGTTTAAACCACTGACCTGCTGTTTATGAGCCATACTGTGTTGTTGCACTGCTGTAGATCTTAGAAATACAAGTATAATTGTGTTTATCGGTCACAAACACTTCTGCAAAACGTCGAGCATCCAATGCATCTGCGCAAGTAAACATTTTCTAAATACTTTATCTTTACCTCTATATGCACATCCATGTTTCTTGGAAGAAATACCTGGAAAACGGAGTGCCACCCCACATGTCCGGAGTGACATGTGTATGATCCCAACTTTGAATCTGGTCTCTGCATTCTTATTACTTGAAGCATTGATAATTCATCAAGGAAGGAGAAGGAGTGACTGTGAATTTGACTACTCTTTCTCCATTTCTCCCTCTTCCTCCTCCACCTCCATTCACACACTGGGACATTAAATATGCTGAGCTTGGTTTGGCCTAAGGCCATTTCTCTTATATATCCATAAAACACTACATTATTTCCCTGCGGCTTGAAGTTTATGACTGATGTGCATGTCACCTGTGTGGCCTGTATTGTCAAGCTTTCCCAAAAAAATGCTGCCTGAATACTAAATCTTACAATGCCATTTGAAAAGTGACGAGAATCATGGTTTTCAGATACACTTCAACATTATATATCGTTATTTGTTGTCATATCAAACAGGGGAAAACTAACCCATTCTGAAGAGGTTGCAAGTGACAATGCACTCTGTACAGAAAAGATTTATATTACAAGCAAACATGTTTTTTTTTATTGCAGGAGCTGATACGTCTTTGAATGCAAGGATTTGTTTCTGAGATAACAGTATTTGCAGTAATGGCTTTATTTAGTCATTCCTGCCTGGGCTGGATTCTAATCTCCTTCTTCACTCTATCTATTATGTCAGTCATTGGCTATGTGAGGGCCCTGTTGGATCCTGACTTCTAGAAAGAGAGCAAGCGAGAACTTATCTCAGTTTCCAGACCTCCACGCAGCAGCACATGTCAGGTCTGGAGAAGCAGCCTGCCTTATTATTGGCTTGATCCCGCAGTGCTCTGGCTGCGTGACGGAATGCTGTGACTCTCATCCTCGCCTCTGCTCTCTCTCACGCTGCACACTTCTGAACCTCCTGCAACGAACTTTTTTTTCTACTCTGTACGGTTATAGTGGATTGATTAATGTATATATAAAGCGTGTGATGGATCGAACGATACATTAGGCAACCGTAAAAGGGCCGACGTTTCTCCCCATCAAAGCCATTCAGCTCAAATGATTCTAGTCAGTTTGATTGGATGACCATAACCAATAAATTGAAGGAGCTGCAACGATAATCTATTGGGTTTCATCCACTGAAGCTCTGACTGGGGTCCCATTAAAGAAGCAATATCATACAAGAGGATTCGAGAGCAACAGGCGCAGCAGATGGCTCCAGTTGAGTTAACCTGAAGGCTCTGTCAAACGAATTAATATTTCACTTGCTAATTATTGTGATCTCAAATTGAGAGCCATGACCTTCCTCACTCCCTCTTTGGTGCCAAGATGAAGACATGCATACCTACTGTGGCCACTCACCAGCAAGGTTGATTGTTGGAAACAACAAAGAAGAAAACAATGATTGGATGGAGCAATTCATCCTGAAACAATAATGTCAATGCATCTACCCACATGTAAAAAAGATGGGCATAAAACTATGCACCAGCTCACTTTAAATGATTCAGTCCTGGTAGACTTTTCAAGTCATACAATTAGACAATGATTTTAGCAGTGGGGGCTCGAATCAGATGTCACAGAAAAGCCTATTTTAAACCACAAGGCCTGCAGCAATAATGAAACCCCACTATAGGCACTTTTGATCTCATTGTGCCTGAATACAGCAATAGCCCACACACCATATTATTTATGAACTGGCTGAATAGTCTGTTGAATACTGCAGATCAGTGACAATAGTCAAATTGAGGCAGAATAATAGGCCAGCATGTCACACCAAAGTAGTGCGTGCAATGTTTCTCCCATATACATCATATAGAGTGCATGATATACTGTACACCGGTGCATTTTTATTGGATTTGTTGGCTCTTAGCTAGCCATGTCAGCATTTTTACATTTCTGTTTCTCCAGCCAAGTTCTGCGGAGATCCTGGTATGCCCCCCAAAGGTCGGAGGGAAGGCCACAGTTTCATCTTCAAATCAGAGGTGACCTTTAGCTGCAGCGCCCCCTATGTCCTGGTGGGATCACCAACACGGATGTGCAAGGAGGACGGCACATGGAGCGGTTCTCAACCTCGATGCATAGGTATGAAATCTTAGTTTGTGGCCTTGTATTGCAATTCCACAAAATAACAGGGTATTTGATTGAGATATGTTTGAACCTTTATGCAAAACCACATGCTATATAGGTTTTATGTAGGGACATTCAACATATTGAATTTTTTTCAAGAGTGATCAGAAATGAAATTGCGAACATAAATCACCAAACGCAGTTGGAGATGAAATATAATCAGTTGGCCACTTTCATCTGGTCCTGATGTAAAACCTCAGTCAAAAGAATAGTGCAAATATGACAAGGTAATTCTTTTCATGTTACCAAATTATTCAGTAATTGTGCTTTGGTACATGGTGCTTTTGAGAGAAATTACTTTTTCTTTATCTGTGATCTCACTTTTGCCCTCTTGTCATGCCTCATGGTCACGCCATTTCTCGTTACAGAGCCCACAAGAACCACATGTGAAAATCCAGGGACTCCCGAGCATGGCTTCATGAATTACACAACAGGCTTTAAGGTAAAATCAACAAGAGCTCCAATAGATACATAGGATTGAATGAATAATATAACATACTTCATCACTGTGACCATTTTTTTTATTTTTTATTTTTTTATCCAATTCAAACACAATATTCCTTGGAATTGACAGTCTGCATTGTTTGGTGAAGTGGTATGTTGTGTTGTCCATCTTCTTTATACATTTCATCTTAGAAAGATACAATGTTTCATATCCTACAGATAACAGGCATCTTAGTGTAGTTAACAGTTATACAACATAAAAAAAAGAATTGTGTGCAGAATACCAGCTATTGCACCTGAGAGCCTGAAGTAGATGAGTGTGAACCAGAAGCATCAAATCAAAGTGCCATTCAAAGCTTGCAGATTCACTGTGAAAACTGTACTTGGCTCTCTCTCTCAAATGGGCAGTTTCCAGTGGTTTTTCCAGGTGGAATCATAATTTATTCCTTTGGATGATGTTATGTGGGTGCAATGATGTTGCAGTGAAGTGTACATTACAGTCCCATGTGACGAAAGAGGAGAAAAGTTTATATTTCTTTACCCTGCATCTTTGTGGAAACACATTACATGTTTCTATGTTTCTTTGTTTATGATAATGTGCACTCTATGCAGTGTGCACGTCCATATAAAATGAGCAATATAAAAATGCATCATAGTATCAAAGAAATTGATATTATGACATTGGCGTGTGCTCAGTAGTCCTCTGGAGAGCTTTCTTTCAGCTTGTGAATTTTCTTTCCTCTCTGTTGCTTTTAGAGTGTCACTTACAAGTTAAGTGCAAACAATTTCTCCAAAACATTCAGCAGAATATCTGATATGAAATTTGTCCCAAATGAAAGCAAAAGCAGCTTATGTGGATCAGTGCTTGTAATGACTGGAGACTTGCATTTTTCTGCATTACTGAACTACTTCACCAATATTTGACAGTGTTGAGTGAAGACCCACATTAAGCCTGCCTTAAAAAAAGTCATTTATTGCTATAACAGAAGTCTTTAAATTTTTTACCAAAAAGTCATGATTATGACTATTGGATATATGTCTATCAGTTTGAGACAGCGAACACTGGACATTGCCTCCAGGAATAGTCTCCATCTGCCTCCTCACATAACAGATAATCATTAAAAAAGAAAGAAAAAAAAACTTTACAGTGCTATATTTTTTCCCAAGCTCTTTAGATTTGATGCTGGGAGCCTATTGGCATTTGCATCAGTGTATTGACTCTGTCTACTTTGTGTGCTGTCTGTTTGTGGCCAGGTGGGCAGCAGAATAGACTTCCAGTGCCAACAGGGACACATACTGCAGGGCTCCACCACAAGGCTCTGTTTACCCGATCTCACCTGGACTGGCATCCAGCCTACCTGCATCCGTGAGTGCTTGTTCCTCATGCTCTTGCTGTGCCTTCAGATCACTCTTATGTCCAAGTCTTTCACTAACCCATCTGGCATCCTGCCACTGTTTTTCTGCATTGCTGGGAAACCAAGACTCTCTCTTCGTGATTCTCCTCAACCACCTCCCCAACCTGTCATTGCCTCTTTAAAGTGCGAGTTCTCTGAAATGCTCCATCCTGCCACAACCTCTGACCTCTCACTAGATTGCAGCTTGTGCCCCAATCAACCTGCCCGTCACTCTGAGAGTGAAGTGATTACTGTCTTTCTGTTTGAGCTACCTCAACTGTTGACCATCTACACACTGGGCCTGTGCAGTTAAGCCTTTTTTGCTTACCCGAGATAAGAGGTTATCTAAGGTACGATGTATTCCAATATATTGTGTTGGAAACCTGTTGAGCTGTGTGATGTTTGCCTCATTGCCTAACTGCTTGGTGCCTGGCAAGCTGCAACATCTTTCTATGAGAATATTCCCACTTCACATCTTGCTATAAACTACACTTTATAAAGCACTTATAGTATAAACACTTAAGTAGAGTGATGATAGGCTGCACCAGATGATATTTTATAATCTTGAATTTATAACTACACAAATATGTCGCGACCACTTGAGTCAGGGAGACTTTTATGCTGAGGATGCAAAAATACTGTAATATCCACTCGTGTGTGTGTGTGTGTGTGTGTGTGTGTGTGTGTGTGTGTGTGTGTGTGTGTGTGTGTGTGTGTGTGTGTGTGTGTGTGTGTGTGTGTGTGTGTGTGTGTGTGTGTGTGTGTGTGTGTGTGTGTGTGTGTGTGTGTGTGTGTGTGTGTGTGTACATGCGCAGTTGTAATTGAATTATGGACTGTTTCAGGGTTATTGTGAATCATTGCTGTCTATTTTTTTTATTGTGTACATACATTTTCTGAGGAGCACCAAACACTATCTCACTGACACAATCTGTGAATGAAAGTCACCTTGTTCAGGGTCATTCAACGGTTTCAGAAATGTATTTAGTTATGCTTTGTTTTGATTTTAGAGGTGATTTGATGAAAAGAAATGATGAAAATGTTTAGAGTGGATGTTTGTGATTGAGTGCAAACAGAGAGCCATTGCAGTAGTCTTATCATTCATAGAGCTCATTTTGAAGTAAAAATTCAAGCAGCTGACAGCAGACCACAAAGCAAAAAGCCCACCTGTCTAGACTTGTGTCTCTTGACAGCTCCTAAGCATCATCTCCCCCACCTGCTTCTTCAAATTGGTGACCCTGTCATCCTGCTCTGCATGGACTGATTCAAGATATCCTGCACATTGCCTGATTCCTTAATGACATGTATTACCAGTACCCTGATGGATACCTTCAAATAAAGTAGCTGTTCGAGAGAAATTTCAGCATAATTGCAGGTTGAAGCTCAACAAACTTCTTGGCCTGGCACAGAGAATTTTCTTAATAACAAGGGAATTGACATCCAAAGACCTGTATAAGTTTCAGCTGCTGTGCGAGGTTAGAAAAAATCCTTTTCAACCAAATTAATCTGAGAAGCTTGACCTTCACTTGGACCTACATTTTAAAGGAGAAAAATATCATTAAATAATAACAAAATGAAAGACTGTAAACAAAACAAGAAAAGGGGGATTTTAAGCTTTGTTTGCAAGTTTAGAAAACAAAACTTCTAAGCTTTGTTTTGTTGATGTGCTTTCAAAATTTTAAACACCAAGACATCTTTTTTCCTTCAAGGATTACTATATTGCTTCAACTTGTGCTGTTATGGCGATGGAGATCAATTTTACACGAAGGTGCAAAAGGCTTGATATAGAAAACCTTTTCACCAGCATCTAATGGTGTTTCTGCCTTGGATGGATGGATGGATGGATGGATGGATGGATGGATGGATAGATGGATACTTTACTGATCCTGAAGGAAATATAAGATGTCTAATCAGTCCAATTTCTTACAATTTCATACGATCCTTGCATCAACAAAAAACATTGTCAAAGACGAATGAATCATTTAAACCTATTTAAATGAATCATCTATGCTATTGCAAGTTCTTAATTCAGGAAGTACCATTGCAGCATGTTCTCTCATAATGTATGGCTGCTAGTCTCAACAATAGAAATATTTTCTCTTGCTTTAATGCTTTACTAGTAAGTAAAGCATTAAATTAATAGTTAATAGTGGGAGGAAGGGAATATCAATTGCTGTGAAATTTCACTGAGCTGCTTCGGGCTGTAATTTTCAATGGCAACATGTGTCCTCCGCGGCTGTTTTCCACAACAGAAAAATGCCACAAGATTTTCTCCACTACTTTGCTGTGTGCATTTGCTTGACTGAATACATGACAGTTTTAGCAACTGACTGCGTCGACCAGAGAGTAAACAGAGAAAGCTGAGATCAAAGTGCACAGCAACAGGTGTATTCTGTCTGTAAATGTATGTTTTCAGCATCAGTTGCTGTTAAATATAAATTGTAGGTCCTTGAATTGAGTAGTCGCTTTTTTTTTTGCACCCAGGCCACTCAGTCAGGAAGCTAAAAAGGTGTGTCGCGGACGCGGCCACAGTGCTTTACTGTATGCCGATGTATTCTCTGCTACCTTCAGAGCCAGTGATGTGCTGTGAGCACGAGGGTAGGCAGAGAGTTGCATAACCAGGCCACAAATGTTGACACCATTGAAAATGATATATTGTGGCAAGCAGTGGGAAGGATTCACATATGAGAATGTTCTTCCCTTCATACCAGCTGCAACCAGCAGAGGCTTTAATTTTGACACACCAAACAGGAACACCATGGTAGGACGGCGTGCCACACAAAACCCTCTTCAATCCTGTTTGCCAACTTCCAAATAATAAACTAAACTATACTCGATCAAACTAATTACAAGAACTCAGCAATAAAAACACAACACAATCATTACCAACACTGACAAGCCTAATATAACCCCAAAGAAAGACATTTGAAACTCCGCCAACCCAACTCCCATAGTGCATTGCAGCGATCAGCTCCATGACGCTATATGTTTCGGTTGGCAAGTGTTAATCTAACGAAATCGAGATCGTAAAACACCATTAATGAAACTGAAACAATTATTCAATAGTAGTGTCCATACTCTCCTAACAAGATATAACTCGTCATGGCAGCGCATCTGTTGTGTATGTTGGAAACAGAATCACGGAGAAAATGAAAACAACTCGGATGGCTGAGCTGTCTGTGGTGCTGAAACCACTCTTGCGGCGCAAATCCACATGAAAATACAAACAATTTTCTGACCTTTCCTTTGCTGAAGGTCTGTTTGCTCAGATATTGGTCTCCCATCTTATAAAAGCTGGTGTTTTTCCTCAAAAGAAATTTGTGAACATGTCTTTATCATCTCTGGCCCCGTCATCCTGCCTGTGAACCCACCAGCTAGCTAGAGAGCGTAGCAGCGCTGTATCAATTCCTGAATGCACTGTGAACATACATATAGTATTTAGCATAGCACGGTTATGTCTAAAGGCATCATAACGATCTGCCTTTTTATGTAAATGATTTTCATATTGGGGAACTGACACATCCAAACACATCCATACGCTGGGTATGACCGGCAAAGGCAGAGCAGTAGTGTGCCTTCAGGAGAGGGTGTGGCCTTTGGGAGAGGGTGTGACCTTCTGTAAGACGGCGCAAGAGTGAGTGACTTGTGCAGCCTCATATATCATAGTTTCATATTCAAATGATAGAGTGGTGGATAGAACTGATTGATTATCAATTGTGACAAAGTAACAATCAGTCTAATTTCAGAGTAAGCACATAAATAGTGTGGTGACAGCTGTGTGTAAAGCTGTGCGGTTTTACCGATCCAAATTATTTTGGGCGCATGCCATTTTCAGCTTTTGGGCGCATGTACATTTCTAGTAGGAATCCTACACAATGTTTTCTAAATGAGGTCCCAGAAAATTTGTGTCTCTCAGTTTATGTGATGAGTGGGCACCTTAATCATATAAGAATGCAATGAAATTGTGTTCCTTTATTTTGTGAAATTACTATTATAAATCATCTTATTTGTTCATGCGAACTAATTTCATAGAGTCCAAAACTCGGAAAATTTCACCTCACATGCCAGTTCAAAAGCTAAGCTGGAGTTTTTAGCTCAAAGCAGAACGTCCTCTGTTTTAGTGCTTTTATTACTGTATTATTAGAACTTGGCTACCAATTTCTTATTTCCACATACAGTCATCTCTTTTCCTGATGTGCATCACAGAAACCTTAAATTTTTGTTGCTACAAATGTGGATTGTTTGGTTTAGCTTTCTTCTCGAATGACAAAGAAGTTTTCTTAAAAACCACTCAACTGAGTGTGGTCCGGATGATAATAGAAACAGTGTGTGTTTCTTGTGATGTTTCATAAATGGAAAACAGAATATTAAGGCCAACTGGGGTGTCTTTATAAAAGCTGAACATAGATTTCACCTTCAAGTAGCAGTAATAAAACCATAATTATATGCCAAATAGCTATTTTTTAATAGTGTTCAATTTTGCAAATGGAAGAAAAAAATGTTTTATGGCTCAATTTTTCAGCCCCAGTCGATGATTTTTCTGTTAAACTTTTAGTACTGATGCATGAAACCTTGGGGAATAGTTGAGAAGGTGAGAGAAACCTGGGTAAATCTCAACAGTCACGTGTGATAACTCTGATGAACAGAAAATTATATATTTTATAGATATTTTGAAGTCCTTAGTGTTTAATCTGCACTTTTAATCAAGTACATTGTTTCTTTGTGTGTGTCTGCCGATAATACACGTTTCAGGAGCTTCTGTTCTTGCACTGACCTATCGTCTGAAAAACGCCTCGACTTTCCTCTACCCTTGGCCTGTCGCCATGTTATTAAGAGAGAGAAATGAATTCACATTTCCTTCACCCTTGCAAATTACTTCTCAAATTTGGCAAATATTGGATGAGCAAATATTTTACCTTATCTTAACAGTTTACAGATTATCACTTTTTCATTTTTTTATTGTTTTACTTTTTCAGGCTTTGCCAGCCTAACGCTTGAGGTCTGACTGTGAATATATTTAAATTCACCAGGAGCAGCAAACTTTATTTAACAGGTTTCCCACACATTTGCAAGAAAAATCGCAAGTTTCACCTTACCTTAATTTATTTACTTTACATTTCAAACAAATACAGTGCACCTAACTTAATGACCAAGTGATTTTTCTTTTGACACTTGAAGCTTCCTGTATGATTTATGTCTGACTGGACTGAGTCTGTCTGTGAAAGTAGCTCCAAATCAAAGCTCCAATCTTGTTTCATTAATGGAGTCCAGGTTGATTAACTCCAGACTCCAATTAGCTTTTGTTGATGTCTTTTAGGCAGAGGTGTTCATTGTGGACCAAAACTAACTGTCTTTAAGTAACACTGAAGGATACATTCTCATGCCCTGATTTCGGTTTCTGTTTGCAGCAAATATAAAATGATTATATTTACCTCAATACAGATTGAAAAACAAGCAAAAACAAGCTTCAGCTTATTACATATTACAAAACAATGCATTCATTTATAGCTTTTTTCACAAGTGATATGTATAAATGTTTTTAAACGATGTGGATCCAAGCCCCATTGGGCTCTTTGACTTATCATACATTGTGAAAGAACAGCAGTTATGTATATGTATTTGAGTGCTTCTGTATGGATCCAACACCCCGCGTTGACCCTCAGTCACAACTGGGTCATAAATCCTCTAAAATACCTTTCTCTGTGATTAAATGTTCCTCTGTTACTTTCAAGCTACTTAAATGGATTTAAAAGTGATGTAGACCACTCTCACTCTGCTGGCAAATGCAAACAAAAACTGGGATTAACAACACCATAAATGTGATAGATGTAATATAAATGGATTTTTGGCGTGTTATATTACAATGGCGTAGCATTGAGTGGCACCAGAAAGATTCACAGAGCGGCACAGCACCGGGGGAATTTTAGGGGTCAAAGAATGACTTTTTGCAACTAAAGGAAGGTAAAACTTTTGATAACTTTGAATTATTTTATTAAAACACACACTTGTTTATCTGAATTTGTTAGAAGGGGAAAAATAAAATGAGCTTTACTGCGAAACCACAATTGTGACAACAGTTTTGGTTAAGTAAATGTTAGATGTTCCTTGCTCATAGGCACACACTCCAAATCGTCAAGTTACCGTCTTGTCACAACTTTTCTTGTGTCTTAATGAAGAATGACACTATGTTCACATCAGCAGCGGTAGCCTGGGGCAGAAAGTACTTTAGGGATGTGTCGATACAGTCTCAAAGTCTGAAGCCCCCCCCCCCCCCCCCCCCCCAAAAAAAAATTGTTTGAAACTCCATTCAAACTTCCATCGAGCTGCAGTATAGCTTCTACAGTTTTATGCATCTCTGCATGCTCACTTGATTGCTGCTCACGAAACAGCGAGGAGTAAAACATTGCGACAATTCAAAACGTAACTTTAGTCCTCCTGACTGTGGCCGGCTGTCACTGAACCCGGCCAAGTCCCTCATCTCTTACAGAAATCCATCAGCAGGGCTGTCGCGGTGCGTCTGCCCCTATCTGCTGCCGCCTGTCTGTACCGCTGCTCCCGAACTAATGCACTCTGTCTGGAGTGGAGATACCAAGTTGAACCGAGAACATTACATGTTGCCGTGTGACAGAAAAAGTGTCCTTTGAGGCCTCGTGTAATCTCAGGAGTGAGGCCGTTAGAAGTGTAAATAAACATGGGCGCTGTCAGCAGGACACGACGACGGATACGACATGTCTTTGATTCAACAATTCATCGGCCTTGTAAGTGTCTTTAGTATTCAGAGTCTACAAAGTCTCAAGCTCCTCCGAACTTGTGCCGACAGATTGTCATTTCAAATGAGTTGCGAAGATTTGCAGTGCAAGGGGGAAGTTGTTTACAGATCGTACATTTATCTCTATTTGTTTAAGCCTCTGCACTTTATATCTACCATTAGCAGAATGGGGTAGTTTTTCTTTTCACTTGCAAATTTAATAAAAAAACATATTAGATTTCTGAGTTACAGATTCATCAACTCATCGAAAAAGCTTGGGGAACACGCACAGAGCCGTCTTCCTTGTGCATTTCCCGTCAATCTTTCATAGTGTTTGTAACCGCTTGTTAGATGAATTAGAGCATTATCTCACAAGATTTCAGTACACCACTTTCACCTTGCCATACCCGTTTTATTTGTAGTGTGAGCACTATTTATGCAGGCATCCATAAACACATGTAACCTTATCCAGCTCACAACCAGCAGAGGTGACATCCACCAAGAGGAGTTTGCTCATGTATCCTCTTCTTCCACAAAGCCCACAAACGGGGTTTTATCCTGGCATTCCTTCCACACCCTATTGCCACTAATGTCATTAGGATGTCATGAAGGACCGATTTGGTACTGTGACTCTGTTGCAGCTGTCTCCCATTTGACAGCTGGCAACGTGTTATTTCGCTCACAAGCTGCAAAGATATTCTACTATTTTCACAATATTGTTTGTGCCACAGAGCCTCAGTGTTCAAACCCTCGGTGTTTTTGCTGGTGCGGGTTGATTTGCATACATTTTTGTTTTGCAGAGAGTTCGTTGATGTGAAAAATTAAAGCAAGTATACTCAGCCTACTCATGAGAAAAAGAAAATATTCAATATGGTCTATAAGAGGCCCGTGTTTTGGAAACACAGCAGTAACAGCTTTTGTCATCAACTTCTGATTCAACCAGCGCTTGCAAGCTGTACTCTTTGATGCGATCTTAACTCGTCACAAGCTCCATGCTTTTGAAGTAGAATAGGCTTGAAAGACTCGCATGATTTTGAGATGAATGGGGTTTTTTTTTAATCAGTATTTTGTAACTCATAATGGCAAATCATATATATATTTTATGAATAGGTTTTCATATCCAAACCCGATAAAGTTATTAGCTGCTGCCCTTCTGGCAGCCATTACAGCGTCCAGTATCTGTGGGTAAATCTTTGCATGCTGCTCACGTCAGAGTTTGGACAGATTTCCCCATCCCCCTGGCAAATCCTCTCAGGTCACATTAGATTATATGGGAATCAACTGCGACCATCCACGGGTCTTTTTCCATTTGCGCTGTGGGACGCAAGTCTGAGTCTTCTCCTGAAGCCTCAGCACATCTTCACTGGATGTCGTTTTCAGCCTGAAACTGAAGCAGTTGCTCCAGTCTTGGTTGTTTTTTCTCAGCGCTCTATCTTGTATGCTAAAAAGCAGCCCTGTAGCATGATGCTGCCACCACCATGCTTTGCCAATTAGTAGTGTTGGATCTTCATAAAATATACTACGTATTAAGCCCAAATAATTATTGAAATAATTTTTGACTAATTGTAATTCGACTATTTTTTTCTTATGGTCACAGAGTTGCTTTAAAAGCTTTTCATGGACTTTAAGACATCATTTGCCTTTTACCCAGAGTGCACTCTTGCATTAAGTGCTTGAATAATGGAGTGCTGCTTAGATGGTTTTCAACAGGTTTTTTTCTCCCTCTCTATTCAGAACTTTTGAGGCCCTGTTAGATTGATCAATGAGTTTTTGGCCATTTCCCTGACAGAGACGGCACATGGTCATTTATTTAACTTGGTCAGAAAGCCCAACTTGAGAAATACTTGTGTTTTCAAACTTTGTCATTTCTCACAGTTACAGAGAGCTTAATGTTCCTGTGGGTGCACTTGGATTGAAAAAAGCTCTCAGAATCTTAACTTTGTCTTTGCATTAGTGCACTTTTATCATGCAGATCCATAGCGACTTCTTTGGACGTCATCTCTTGATTTTTGTTCTGTTATGCAGCGTAAATTGTTATTTTCACACACCAGGATGTGTGAATTTCTAATCTATGCCGAGGTTGACCTGGACACCAAGTTGTCAGCAGATCTTTATTACCATATTGGTTCAAACTATAAGACAGGCTTTTTTATTATGTTGGCTCGGTCTGAAAAAGCTCATTTTGTTAGATTTTTTCGGGGCTAATAATCAGCTACTGGTGTTATGCTGAGTGGCATCACAACAGTCTGGACTTCATTATGAGCAAATGTCAAATGTTTCAAAATGCTGAAGGATGGCAGTGACGATGAGCTACTGTGGCTGGAAACCAGCAAGGCCAGGGATCTGTGTAACAAATATACTAATTATACACAGCACTAGTGTGTCCATGCATGTCCAGTTGTCAGTATTTAAGTTAAACAAATGTGAACAAGATTTGATCTGCAAAACATTTGTTTGTTTGTTTTAAATACAAGCCTTCTAAAAGGGAGAGGTCATCTTGTAATCGAGATCTTCTTGTGTTTGAATAAATACAATACTGGAGAGGATGCACTTAAGCATGGTTTGAAGTCACAGTAAAAGCCTCTAAATATGAGGTTTTTGCCTCGTGTATAAAGGTTGTTCAGTGTATACTGATGGGTGAAAATATTTTTTCAGTTTAATTTGCAATACTCAAGTGTAAAAATAGAATGATCTAAATACCCTCTGAAGAGACTATTTGATTCAGATTTTGTTGTTGGTTTTCAACGCGCTCACCCTCTTGAAAGGTCTGACCATGACACAGTCTGCACTCAGAAACCTATAATTTTAGTCAGCACTCTGCTTCATTCAAGTGGCCATGACTGTGAGTGACCCACCAACCTCATGATGGAAAACACTCTCACAAGATTTACAGTGACAGTTGGTTCAGCACTATTTTGCAAGGACACCAGTGGGTTTAGTTGAATTTGCTCTTGCCCTTGAACATTTTGATTATTTCGGGAAACACAAAGGAACACCAGATGGTTGGTGTTGTGAGTGACTGGCTGAATTATATCGAGTCCAGCCACACCTTCTACTGCGCTGGCACAGCATCAGATGATAAGACGAGAGCTTCAGTTCAGGTCAATTGGCAAAGTTATTGTTTTGACTTTAGTCATTGTATTGAGAAAATGACTTCCACTCAACTGCCACCACCAATGGCATCTTTTCACTTATTTTTCTTCCATCCTGATTATCTCACATCTGTCTGTTCACTTCAGTTTATTTGTACACTTAAATGTGTAATTGTGTGTTTGTGTTTCCACTCCATGTGTGTCTGAGCGTAAATTTATATATGCTCACAGGCTTGCCCTTTTCTTGATCTCCAGCTCACTCCTGCAAGCAGCCGCGGAGCCCAGCCAATGCTGACGTCACAGGTCTGGACCTCCCCTCCTACGGTTACACCCTGGTGTACTCCTGTCAGCCGGGTTATTTCCTCTCTGGGGGGTCAGAGCACCGTGTCTGCCGCTCTGACGGCAGCTGGACTGGCAAGGTGCCTGTGTGCAGAGGTACGTGTTTGGCACCGCTCGGGCTACAAGAGGAAAATAGTCTAGGTTCTGTTCCAGAGGAAGCTTTTGTGTTAATGCAAAAAGGAAGCAAATTACTTTTTTTTCTTTTTCTGGCTTACATTTGAGAACACATTTAATTAATCCTACATCCTTTTTGGGTGTGTTGACAGTCTTTCTGTAAACCCAGCTCAATGTACTTGTAATTCAGTATAATTTCTTATTTGAAGTTACATAGATGTTTATGTTTGTCCTGAGCCACCAGAGATCTTAACAAGGCAAGACAGAGTTTAGTACAGGCGGTATCAGTGTTTGCCTCAGAAAAATCTTTTAACCATTAGATTGTACTATGAATGACTACATCTTGTGACGTGCATATTTGTGTCATTCTATAGCCGGCTCCAAGTCACATGAGAAAGCGATCAAACCTGTGCCAGGGACACCGAGCCCTAAAATGACAGGTGAGTATTGAGTTATACAAACTGTAGAGGGTCTCCTGTATGAACACTAACGGCAAATACAATGTCTTTTTTTTTTTTTTTTCCTCCTCAAACCTTGGCTCATAACAGATTTGGGACTTTTTCATTGCTGTTCTTTGTCTCATATGCAGTCATGAAGTTTGTTCACATTTTCTTCCAGAAATATGAAACTAAGAAATGTTTGAATATTATTTGTTACAATTAATATAACTGGTGATGTCACGAGGCATACACACTTCCCACAATATTTAGATTACTTCTAAATTATGCAATAATATATGCTTGGCTGAAAGATATCACTTAATTTCTCTTGTCAATGTTAATAATAGATATGATTGCAGATATTACAGATTTAATTGTGACTGTACGTATGATTTTTGATTAAATGTTTTCTTGCAATCACATTCATGTGATAACCGTTATATCAATGATTGAGTAGTGTACTGGTAGATTTTTATTTATAAGTTGAACTAGTATCATTGACTCCTCGCAAGTGTCAGCTTAGTCCTTATAGAAAACGGTATCATGGCAACATAATAAAGTAATATGCATAATATCGCCTACAAAACAGAGGCTTTGGAATTGTCCTAAAATGGGTATTTTCATTAGTATAGTTCAACAGTCTTTCTCAGGATTTTTTGATTTATGTCAAAATAGTGTGTACACGTATTTTGTGAATACACCTCAGCTAGAGAAGGAAAAGCACTTAGTTTTATCCAAGAAGATACGTGTTGGCCGTAAAAGGATGCTCTGATCAGTTTTATACTCCCCAAAAAATCCTCTTAAAAGCAGTAACAATGAGCAGCTTTTTACTTCTGGAGTTCCTGCCTTACCTTTTCTTACCTCGCCAAGTAACAACTAAGTAATTATTCTGACTTTGATTATTTGCATTGCCTGGTATTCAGTACATGCACTTAGCTGGTTCTGCTCTTAGAGCTAAGAAAGTAATTTTTTTTTATTTTGTTTTTTTCAAAACTCAAGAACTGCTTAAAAAAGTTCTGTCAATTTCACGCCACGAGTCGAGAGTTATCACTCATAATGTATTCAATCATCATTAACTGAGATTGCCAGAGCTTATAAGAAATGTAATAATATTCAAATTAAATGAAAAGATTGTTATCAGGTGTTTGATATGTTGATTCCATTGCATATCTAATTACCCTTTCAGCTGTGTGGGTGCAGCATTCAGTTTTAAAATAATGTACCAGGTTGATATTTAAAGGATAAAACTGGTGGCAGACACTGTTAGTTACCTGTGCATTAATTTCCTTATGATGTCATTATGATTAATGTCATGACATTACTAATGAGACCTTGTTTTTTTGTTGTTTTTTTTTTACTAGTTCCTGATGATGTCTTTGCCCCTGATTTCATCTGGAAGGGTTCCTACGATTACAAAGGCCAGAAGCAGCCGATGACTCTGACAGTCACCACCTTTAATGCTACAACTAGAAAAGTCAATGTAACTTTAACCGACAGTAGCATGGAGTTTCTGCTCTCTGGTGAGTCATCTATAAATCATCTGCCTTCTGCCTCCTTTCGTCCACCTCCCTTCTCCTCCTCTCACTACCTCTGTGTGTCACTTCCATTTATTTTGAGGGTGCCTTGTGTCAATCAGTCAATCACCAAATGATCTCATGCATGAGAGTGGAAATTAACTATTGGCTCTAAAGACGGATGTATTAGGCTGCACAGACTGACTGACTAACTGCCCACTCAAAAATCGCTCGTGTCTTCCCTCCCTCCCTCCCTCCCTCAACTGTCTGGCCCTTTTTTCAATTTCTCTTTATTCTGCCTTTATGTGTTTCCCTGCTCTTTTCCCCCTTTTTCTCACCTTCCACACTTGTATGGCTTCATTTCTTCACTGGCATCATTTCTCTTTATTCGACTTCTTGTAGGAGTCTACAAACGCCAGGAGGCTCGGTTAATGCTCCTGCTGTACCAGATGAGAGCACTGGCCCACAGCTCCTTGAGCAGGATTAGTGATGAGACCTGGGCAATGGACGGATTTGTGAGTACACACATAAATTTGTTTGGCCTGACCAACAAGCTTTACAAAATAACCAGGAGGTGCAGTTGCACTTTATTTAAAGTTACGCTTTATTTTTTATTTGTTTGTTTTAGTCTGAAAGACAAGCGAAATAGTACAGGCAGATGGACTCGTACTACTTGGAAGCCCAAAAAAAAAAAAGAAGCTTTTTCTGGACCGAATCAAACCAATGTTTACTCATTATTAGTCTGTTGTGATTCCACTTTGAGAGCCAAGACATGGGGGGGGGGGCACATGATACAAGAGAAGAAACTGACAACAAGCAGAATAGCAATTTCCTGGCTCTGTGTGCTTTTGTTTGTATAAATTTACATTGGCGGTGCATCAGATCTATTGTACGCCGTGTATGAAATATTGCAGTGTTTCCTGCAATATGCTGAATAAGCTCCAGCATACACCTGACATCTAAGGGACCTGCAACAACAGCAGAACAGTTTCTGTCAGTGGAAGTGAAGATTCTTTTCTAAAATAAACTTCAAGGTCCACTTAATAACGGCTCGTGACAGGTGACTGCTCACAGAGGAGCTATTGATAGCGTAGCGCACGGCGTCTGGAGCACAGTTTCACAAACAAATGTGTTATTTTTGAATGTAGCATGACAGAGTGTGGTAACTGTCATACTAAATACAGTGGATCTGCAGTATTTGATGTGGTGTGGAGTCAAGACAACATTTTCCAAGGTGTCTCTGAAACAGATATTCTTTTTATGTGCATGAAACAAAACATACAGTTTCTGAAGCTGTGGGTTGTATCTTCTCTGCTAGGTTTCTGCTGAGCCCGAGGGTGGCAGTTATGTTTTCCAGGGATTCATACAGGGTAAAGACTATGGACAGTTTGGACTGCAGCGACTTGGTAAGCATCTTCACAAACAGAGTGAGTCGCTCATTAGTCACTCATTCTCATCTCCACAATCTCCCTCCACAATTATAGAAAAGAAATAATCATATTTAAATCTGTTCGCCACTCAAATTGATTTTGCTTGTTCTTGCGTGAGCTTCACTGTGCCGAATCGTGACTTGAGAGGGATTATCTTGACTCATGTTGAAGTTGAATTTAGGATGCAGACACAGACGCCAAACCCGGGGGGTTTCCACCTCTAAATTGAAGAAGGGATGAGAAAAAAAACCTTCCAATAATCAAGCGTTAATTTAGCATCTTCGAAGAACGGGTCTTACATAATACCAATATATAGTGGAGAGAGGTTGTCGGGCTCAGGACCCACACTTTTTCCACCATCATAGGGTGGCTGTCTCTCGGTTGGTCAGGCGGTTGTTTCCCAATCAGAAGGTTGCAATTTCAATTCACCAGGTCCACATGTCGAAGTGTCTTTTGTCACTGAGAGCGAATATGTAATCCATTATTAATTCACCTAGTTTTATTGAAATGAATGTCAAAAAAATTGTAATACTGTTGCATCAAACAATATTGAATTATTCTTAAAAATATGATTTGCAGAATGTGAAAGTGCATGCGTGCGTGCGTGCCACATCAGATTTCATGCTGGTCACAGATGAATCATAGATTGCCCTCTTTCATCTCGCTCCTCACTCAATTTCAGTCCCAGCAGCCTAAATCTTTGGCGTCAGGCTGTGTTTGTTCTACTGTTGCGTGGTCTGATCCTGGAATTACACAATGGGGATGTGTAAACTAACATTTTCCACCAAAAATTGGTGACAGTATTCATTTTTAAAACTTTTTTTTTTTTAACTAAAACTGCACTCAAATTGGGTCTTTTTCCCCCCAGTATTCTCCAGCATTGCTTTGTAAATTGTAGGTTTCAAAGGTTTTCTCCTATAATGGGTGTGTGAGTTATTCTGTTCTTACCACATCAAACTATTCCCTCTCCATGCTGCTCATTGCAGCTTTCATTTGTTTGTGCTCGACATCTCTGCTTTTATCATCGATGTCACCCACCGCAGTGCCACAATCACAGTGATGAATATCAGATTGATCATTATTGCTGTCAACTTTATCAAATGGCTGCTGTATTTCTTACTTGTCAACATCGCGATCATCTTCGTCATCATCATCATCATCATCATCATCATCAACATTGTCTTCATCATCAGCAGATACGTATCTTTCTTATTATGTTCATTTGAAATTCTTCAGCTGTTTTATGCACCTTCTGACTTCAGTGTCTTTGTTTTGTTCTCCAGGTTTGAGCGTGAGAGAGAACGTTACACTCGCTGACCCTGAAACCAACAGCTCCACAAACAGCAGCTCTGTTGCTGTCGCTATCCTTGTGCCTTTCTTTGCTCTCATCTTCGCAGGACTCGGCTTTTATCTCTACAAGCAGCGGTATGTAGTGGAGCTTGGTGTCTTCCATGGTAGCTCGAACTCACTGTAGCATATATCACTTTATGAAAAACACTTAAAGTTGACAGAGGTAGTCATCTGTTAGATGCTATATTTAAAATTATAGATGTTTTCCCGAGTTCTAGCTGAAGCAAATCTAAATCAAGATGAAATACATGATTGATCAAACTTAGATTATTGTGACACCCACAGTTTTTTGTCCTCAGATTTGGTCTTAATTATGATGCAGCACTTCTATAAGTAGGATATATGAGAAGTATGACAAATAATTCATCGCTACAACTGTATGTCTTTAAAGTTTGTATTGAAATACATTTAATAATTACGTATTTATCGCTATATATTATATACCATTGACCACCCCCCATGACCTATCAAGCTATTAATATATTTACTTTTGATCGTGCCCCATGGGCAGCAAAGAAAAGGTACAGACCCTCATGTTCCCCATGTCTGATGTAGATAGTAAAATGTAGCCCACTTTCAGAGCCTGTTTTATCGCAGCACGTTTCCTCGCAGTATCCACTGGTGTACATGTGTGAAACTTCAAAGCGTGATGCAATATCAGTCAACTTATTACACAACAGCATACGTCAGGCAGTTTTAATAAGAATGGCTTTGATACAATATGTATTATTGTATAAATTCATGCCCACATGTAGTTCACAGTATGAATTTACAGTGTCGATGAATGGATGTCTCCCTAATTTAAACAGATTACCTCTGAGCAGCACGTAACATGTAGAGTATGTGCCATGCAAATTTTGCACTCATTATGTTAGTTACCAGTGAAAAGGCATAGGGCTCATCTGGCTGCTCTTTGCAACAATAATTACCATTCGCCTCATTTACCTGCTGCAGCTGTCCACACCAAGATAATGGAAACATGTTAATTTGATTGGAGGGAGGGAAGATAATTGGGGTACGGTCTCCCAAATAACATGTAACCTTCATTTTTTTTTTTCTCTCTCTCTCTCTCTTCCGCAGGAAAACAGATAAAGCGCAATACACAGGATGTTCTGTCCACGAGAACAACAATGGACAGGCCACTTTTGAAAATCCTATGTACAACACAAACACAAAGGCTGCTGAGGGGAAAGTTGTCCGCTTTGACCCGAATCTCAACACCATCTGCACCATGGTTTGATATCGGCTGAGTTGGAGAAAAACACAGAAGGAGAGAAGGAGCGAAACACTTGAAGAATACAACTTCTTCACACAAATACTATATATATAGACATATTTATATTTATACTTTCACAGTTTCTCAAGACACACAGCAAAGACAGAATTTGCTCAGAAGCATAAAGCACACTTTCAGCAACACTTACAGTAGTTGCAAAATCGATCATATACAGAAGATAAAGATGAAAAAGGAGCAGAAGGGAAGGTCCCAAACCTTCTCAGATCTTCCCGTAGTATGGTGAAGAGAAGTGTTTTGGGGTTGGATTTTTTTTTGCACTCTGTGAGTGTGGGCTTTCTGAATAAAAGAGCTTCTGGCATATAAATAAAATGGAGTGTTTTACACTCTGTAGTATAAATATAGTGGGGTTATTTCACAATGCCAAATGAAACCTTAAGGTATTTCTTTAAAGGAAAAAAAAAATGCCCAAATGTAGACTTTTTTTGTGCTCATCTTGGATTTGTCCTTATGACAATTATTTTCTGTTATGGAGTTGAGAAGCTCCTCGACTGTGAGTTGATCAATGTAATTTGCTTTCTATTTTCCAAGCAGCGGGGTGTGAAAGAGCAGATGAAGTGGTGGAAAAGAAACTGCTTCTCTTTGAATAGTGTTGGTGCTGTAGTCTGCTCAAATGTATATGCTCAATTATACCTCTTAATTGGACGGTACCTCCTACTGAAGAAATATATGGCCAGGGATTTAATTACTGAAGTGCAGTACAGGTTTTCCTGCGCAACAGGGAATCCGGGGGCTTTTATTGTTCCGGTGCAGGTTCTCTGACAACAATTGAGTGCACTTTCTCCGCCAGAGTTGGAGTCAACATTAGGGTTTATTATCAAGCAGTGTACAATTAATTTGTTTTTGACAGAAATATTCATTAAAGATGACATTTTAAAGTGCTCACTAGCCCGAGAGACTAGTCAAAGACATTCTGTACCTTTCAGTATATTATGGATAAGGGAATGGATTTTACTGTGCTAAAAACTGACTTGTCTTGTGGTCATTTTTCTTGCTGTTTATTTTTTTATTTTATTTTTTTTCCAGTAGTATTTGGAGTGAATTAACCCCAGCCCCCGAGCTTGTATATATCATGAACCTCAAAGTAGGCGTTTTGTTGACTTTGTTCAGTTTGTATTTAAAAGAGATTGAGAATTGCTGCAGTGCACAGAACCTACAACAGGCCAGGTTTCCCAAAAGCATACGTACTAGCTGGACAATTATTCAATATGAAGATATGTCTGATGTGGAATGAAGATTGTTTTTTGTTAACATTTTTCACTGTCTGCCTTACTCATAGTAACTACAAGACAGGCTGGGCACATAAATCCTGGTTTTTTATAAACCGATGCTGGTTGTTCTTTTGGGAAACCTTGTCTCATTTAGTAAATTCTTGATCTACAGTCCTACTCTGAGGCACTTGATGAATACATGTCTTTGGCCTATTTTACGAGCACCCTCTGATATGAATGGGGGTTTCAATGTCTTACAGACCCATCAGCTTCTGCCAACAAATGTACAGTATACATGAAAGAATTTGCACACTTCAACATAAGCCACCATCAGTGTTGTACTGTCATTCAAGACCAATTATAGTTCCAAAATTCAACACTGTCATCACATTTCTACATCATTGCAGTGCCTTGAATACTGTATGGGCATACGTTTTTAAAGAAGACATAACATTAAAATGCATTAGTAAAACTGCACACTTGTGTGATTTATCTGCACAGTTTGCAATGATTTAGCAGAGTGATGTCAGATGGATTATCTAAGGAAAGGCCTCAACAAGCAGCTCATAGTTTCATACCTGTGCATGTTGGCAAAAAGTGATCCAGTATAGCAATTGCTGCTATAGTACTTTGTACCACTCAGTTGACTCTTGTCATTGCTATTCCATTTTGTACATTTATACAGTTTTGAGACTTGATGGCATTCTTTGGCAAGATGTCTTGTGTTATCAATATGTAATATATTTTGCGAGATCATATTTCTTATCACCGAGAAAAGAGATGCATCTTCTAAACTACAGTATAGTCAGTCTTACATCAGAGTACAGTAGAATGCTTTTAAATGTACCACACAATTGCTATCCCATTCAAGAACTTCTGTATATGAATATGTACATAAGACAAGCCTTTTGTAAAGAGATATATTTTTTATGCAAATAAAGCATTTGTAAGTTATTGAATTTGTTGTGTAAAATTTCACATGTAAATGTCATGTAAGATCAAACAAAATTTGTATTTTTTTTTTCTTTATCAGCAATGTATAAATCGTTAATTTATATATAAAATATTAAATAATGACCCTGTGTTGCTATTCTTTTTTTGAGACTATTGCTCTCTTTTCTTAAACTAAACGAAGCTTCAGTTCCCCCAAAATAGAAAAGTATGAATTTGGTTTTGGTTTAATTTTGCTTATGAACCTATTTTTTTTTTTTTTTATTTTTTTATCCATCCAGGAAATCCTCTACCTCTTGTAACACTGCCTACAGCACTACAGCCAATAGTGTTCAAACATTATAAATGCATGGAATGTATGATTTGACTTACAATTAACTGTGTTACATTACATACATTCATGGTTTTCTTTTTCTTGTTCAGACCTGAGTGGGATTTCTTCTGCCATGGGATCTTACAAGTGGGAAGACATTTGAATGTACTTCACTGTCAACAAAATATCTATTACAAGTCTCTATTTTTCTTCCCACATCTTCTGATGGAGCCATTTCACGGGACATGTTTGTTTACCATTTCTATATTACCATTATTGAACATGAGACAAACGTTATAAAAAAACCAAGCAAATGTAACTAATTAGAAATTGTAGAGATGTGCAACTATTGGTTTGTGGAGTAAATGTATAAGAAACCGTATTGAAATAAATAAAACCTGCTGCACTGTGATGATCGTCAAGGTGGCAGGTTGAGGATGAAACGGGATGAAATGGAACTTATTGCAGCTGTCAAATCAGAGTTGGACAGCAGAGGTCATGTAATGTTGAATAACAAAAGTATGATTCGTACAACATGGTTCTAAATGGCAGGAACTGGTTTGATCTCAGGTTAAGCTTATTCTTTAATGTCTAAGCCTGGGATTTATGTTTGGATTAGGAATATTTGCCAGCAGGATTTTCCATTGAACTTACTTGAAAGCTTCATCAAGCAGATTTTGCCGAAGGCTTGATGATGTAGTGTAAGCTGGTGCCGGGCCAAGACGTCAAAAAAAAGATTGAGGTGTTTGCCTGGCACAGATGTATGCTTATTGAAATATACTAATGGGTGCGTCTTCTGAATGCTGTCTTAAACCCATGTTAGCTTCTGGGACAGTGGAACAGTGTATTCTTCATTTGAGCTGTGCTTTCCAGGTCAGCCAATCGTCTAAGGAATCACTCTGTTGCTCGGTGGCGGGTTTCTGCTGCAGTTCGTACCATGTCATCCCGACAAATGCCCAATTGAGATCTGGTGACTGAGCAGGTTAGTGCAGTAAGCTGATTTCACTGTCCTGTTCATGCAGGCATTTGTGGTCTTGTGGCGTGGGTATGCCACTGGCAGAGAAAATCAATTTGCAGAGGTGCATGCGCACTCACAATGAAGGGATGTTCCTGGCTGCCTCTGATGTGCAGATACCCCTTGGCATTCTTCTGTTTTCATCAAAGCAGCTGAATGTGTGCCATGAAATCATACCCCACAACAGACCCAGCCAGCAATATTGACACATTGTGTCATAGATTTTTTTTTTTTTTTAACATTTCTATAATAATCATCAACAGCTCTTGCTGATTTGACTGTGGAAAGACTCTAAGGCTGAGTTTTTCTCTTTATCTTGCACTGTGTAACATCCCATGTTTGCAGAGTGAAGCAGAAGTCAGTGAACTTATTGGTTTTTCTTTCCCAGAACACATCAAAGCCTAATGAGTTGTGTGTGCTTTCATGAATCTTTTGGCTCCAATGTGCTGGATTGTCAACTGACTAACTAGCCCCTCTCTTGCTGTATATTTCAGTCTCCCACTAATGAGCCATTTTCAAGCACTCTCATTGGCCAGATGTCCTCAGGGTGGTGGACGGTTCATGTTACACATGGAAAGTTGTTGAGAAAAGAAAACCTCAGGGATATATTAGTCATGGATGCACCTCAATGTCGATTAAAAACTCTCCAGATTGAGCGTCAATATCTCGATGCAAAATAATTCTTTAAAACAGCTTTGTTTTCATGATCACTCATGATGTGCATTAACACATTTTTGACCCGAGCCAAACCCTGGAGCTATGTTTTTTTCCTTTTAAAGATTTTTTTTTTTTCTTTTTCTTTACAAGCAAAAATCCCTAAAGATTCATAAATGGAGTTGCACCGTTTTCTCCTCTCATAACGATGAAATTCATGTAAAGGTTATGTCTCAGAAAGTTGGCTGGAAATTATTATTCTGTAAACAGTTTCCAGGAGCAGGACCTCAAAAATTCATAGTTTATAATATAAACTTTTTCCACCTTAAAGGGCATAAATAATGTGAATTTCTCTGTAACCATTTCAGCCAACTATATTTTGAACCCACACTTGATAGGCGTGAACTCTGATAAATAGCCTTCATTACACAGAGGTGGCTTGTGCAGCTGATATAATTTAAGGGATGTTAAACTCAGGTCAATAAGCTCGATCAGTGTCGTCACAGGAACAACTGAAGGGGCAGACATGTGTGTTGGAAGTTGAAGGGATGGGGTTTCTGCTACATGTGCGTGATATATTTTAGATGTCTGACACCTCTTATCGTGACAATATCTCATCTAACTTAATGCTTTTTCTCAGTCGCAGTGTCCCAAATTGGGAGTAATCAGTGTGTGTTAAGAGGCGTATTTGTAACTTTACCTGGGAGGCAGGGAGGATTATGTGCTTTGCTCATTTCAAGTTCGACAGATAGATGAGGTTCTTGCTTGCTGTTGTCAGGATGAGGTTGCGACGCAGCGAGCAGAGACTCAAGGAGAAACACAGATAGAGGCAAGACAGAACCGGGTAGAAATGCCACTCAACTAAACAGTTGCTGCTTTCATATTTCAGCTTTCTTTTTTCTTTTTTTAATCACGTTTAACAAACAGGCTGTGCTTGTTAATTAGTGACATTTCAATGGCAGATTGTGTAATCTACAGACAGAAGCAGGGGGGTGAGTTCTCTGTTTCAAGGCTGTCGTTCGTTAGCCAAACTAGCCGGCTGTCTCAGACTTAGCATGCGGACATATGGGACTATCATCAGCTTGTACGAGTCTCTGTGCCAAATATATAGTGCAATCAAATTTATAAAGGACATTTCGAAAGAATCACCTCTGAACATCTTTGAGACATTGTTTGCAGTGTTTGTTTGCATTTTCTTTCACCATCAGGTCAGAAATGTATTCACTGGCTGATCAAGATGCGTTTCAACGGTCATTCGTTTTTTCAAAGAAGCAAAGTTCTATCTTGGCCACTTGATTTTCTGGATACGAGCACCTCCTGTCACAGTCAAAGACTGCATGTTGGGTTCTTTTGTGACTCCAAATTTCTCATAGGTGTGAATTTGAGTGTGTGCGTTTGCCTGGATCTCTGAGTTTTCAATGTAATGGATGTGCAATCTGTCCCGTCTGTAACCCCACCTTCACCCATTGTCACCCTGAACCCAATAAATTGATAAAAGATCAGTGGATGGAGTGGCATGCACTCTTATAACAGCCATGTGGACCCAGGTTTGATCCACGTCACTGTGTTTCTGATGTTCACTCATTGAGTGACTATATACTGACCTTTTGTGTCAATCTGTAAGTGTGATTGTCTCTATTTTTTGGGGGGTTTCTACTGTGATGCGGTCCTCACAGATTGGCAGCTGGTATCAGCTTCAGTCCCTCATAATCTAAGCTGAACAAAGCTGGTATGAAAAATAGATGTGGAGCACATGGTGGGTGTAGTTGTTAGAGCTCTCGCTTCACAGCAGGATGGAGTTTTTCAGTGTTTGTACATGAGTGGCTTTTCTCTGGGTTCTCTGCTTTCCTCTCAAAGGGCAAAAACATGCATTTTAGGTTGAACTCTTTGACTCTTAAATATGAAGGTGTGAATAAAATGGTCTTTCTCTCAGCATTTGCCCTGTGATGGACTGACCTTTGCTTGTAGTCAGACCCCTGAATTTGAAGCAATATGGAAGATGAATGATTTGGCGGGCGGGTTCTTTAAATTTTGGCATCTCTTGAATGGCAATCACATGAATATTTCTTGTTGTAGCTCAGCTTTTTTGTTGCAACTTTTTCTTTGTCAGTGTTCAAAAGTAACCTGCAAAGATTAATCCATGTGTTTGAATCTTAGAAATTATAAACATGCCACCAAAATAAATATACACAGTGTGCATGTCATAACATTGTACTGTCAATACAAATGACATTTTAATAGGTTGCTTTCACAGGCATTGAATTTCCACCATTTGAGAACATTTTAGTGAGTAAACTTTGTTTGATTTTTCATAGTGCTGCAGACATATTTGCCAGGGACAAGGCTTCTGAATAAGTATAGATGATACACATTAAAGTGTCAAACCTTTGAGGATTTGACACTCAAATTTAAACGCTTGATTTGATGATGATGCAAACAATGTTTTTTTTAAACAATGCCATATGTGGGAATCTGGATGTGAAACACTAAGAAAATCCACTTTATGTTAGCGCCACATTCACACAGCTCTTTGCCCACACTCCCCTGTACATGTAGATCAGAGATTACCTGAACAGGGGATTACAAAGCCATGAGCCAGATCCATATGACCTTGATATTGTATCAACTCAGCGTGAATGCTAAAACTCTTCTCAGCACATGACAACTTCCATCTAATTACTCACAGGGTGTCCAACTTAATAGGCCCCCTGTCTCCATCAATTAATTGTGGAAATTTTCTAAATTAGCTTCTGATGTCTTGTGACATGCTCCTGAAGGGAGCAGATTTAGTCTGTGTAGAAAAAGAAGGGGTGGGGGGGGGAATCATCTGCACACAACAGAGACTTCTTTTTCTCTTTCTTTGAAAAAGATGCTTTAGATGAGCCAATCACATCTGTCACGTAAGGCATTCTTCACAGCAGAAAATCACTTCTCCCACAAGGCAAATCCTTAAGACATCAAATTGATGCCGGTAATGTACTCCGCTGTAGGATGAGCCTTACAAAGGACAGGAGTGCGGCTTTAAAAACACACAGTGCATTATTGTCATTTGATCAGCTCTCAAAGCTTCAATCACAGCAGTCATAAAAAAAAAAAAAAGAAAGAAAGAAAACGCCTACGCTTCCCCAAATTCCCCCCAGGAAAATCCAGAGAAAGGGAACCCACAGCAGAACAGCAGAGCCTTCTTTTGATCACTCTGGCAAGTGAGCGAGTAATTGGACTTCATAATTGAAACAGCATATGTAATATTTTATTCAGAAGGTCCAGGACAACTGAACCACATTCCATTTCTCTCTTTGTTTCTTAGGACCTGCTTTCTTGGATTTTCCTCACATGGTCACAAAAACAGCCTAAACACATGTCCCGGTGGCTGTATGGTGAGCAGAAAGGCAAGAAACGCAGTGCATAATATAATAGAGGGAGATTGTTGTATTTTGTAGATACAGCATGTTTGTGTTTGCTTTCTACCCGCATCTAGTGAATATGCACTTTTGTGTTGGTACAAGTTCAGTTACTTCGATATGTTTTTGGGTTTTTTTTTCCCCCACAGGGCAGCATCCTGAGCGCTCTTGAATCAAGAATGTCTCCAATCTAGTTCCAAGTTTGGATTGCCAAACTTCGAGTTACAAGCTTGTTACCTCAACCTCTAAACCAAGGTGTCAACCGACATTTAATTCAGGGGCCACATTCAGTCCAGTTTGATCTTGAGTGGGCCTGGCCAAGAAAACACGATCCTATAACCTTTTTTATAACCTCAGTTTTAGTGTGGAAAAAAAATCTCTTCTGAAAACGTTTAGGCTTACGACACCTCTTACAAAGTCTATGCTGGACAACTTTTTTTCTTTTTAACTACGTATTTGTCTTCAGACTACTGGGCTTTCACTACTGCATTGCAATGCAAAGAGCATTGTTGGCATCTTTATCAATGTACATTTGAGCAGAAATAAGTATAATACATGAATATATATATGTACTCCACTGCAAGTATTCTTAATTCTTAAAGTAAGGAGTAGACGTCCAAAAACTAAATTTTGTAAGATTAATAAACTACTTGGATGAAATAATTCTATCTTAACAAAATAACACATTAAATAAAATAGAATAGAAATACTTCATTAATCCCAGAGGGAGGATTTAATGCTTTTTTCAAATTTAATAATCCCATTAGAATTTGTGATCAATGCTGAAGGAATGAAAACTGAATATTAAGCGTGTGTTTGAATTCAACTTCCTTGAAATAGAATAACTGGACCACACACTTGCTGATCAGAATATTTTCACTGCCACATCCAAAAAGACACATATGCAAAAAAAAAAAAAAAAAAAAAAAGCTGCAGTCATGAGCCATGAATTAGTTTGTGACATTTCTTCTTGTCAGTGAAATGTTGGAGTATGATTTATAACCTGTCAGTATAAATCATACGACACTGACATTTTAGATTTGTTATCATGCATGCTCTAAAGGAAGTGCAACTCATTTTGACCATAAAACTGAAGGGGAGGGGAAAGTGGGCCACATGTGATGCTATCTAAGCATATGATTGAGCACATTTGTCCTGCGAGGAATAATTACATGGTCTTTGGTTGATGTTAATGTGCCACTGTGGCACCCGTGGTGATTTCTGAGAGAGGATGGCTTAGGTTGTCCATTAAACAGCATGCAGACAAAACGCGCTGCCGTTCATGACAGGGATTTGTGTTGGCTAAGAGGCAGGTGTAAGTATAGGTTTATTAATGTGTTTTGTTGGGGGGGCGTTATTTCCTTCTTCAGCTCCATTCAGCATTTGGGTCACTGGCTGTGAACTTAGATATGTTTCATTGGGGGAAACAACATCAGAAGTAATGAGAGTGAGTTGCTGTTAAGAAGCAATTTTGGTGTCAAGGATCACTGAATGTGTGTTTTGGAAGGCCTCCTGCTCAGACAAGCTAAGAATTGCAAAAAAAAAAAACCCAACAACAACGAACCAGACTAGACTGGATTCAGGAATAAATTGTACTCTTCTGTTTTGTGCTGATGCAAGGTTTGATGATTCAAATTCATTTTTCACCATTTAAATGTCATTGAAAAAATTGAGACTCTACATAACTGCTGTGGTTTTTGTTTTTTTCTATGTAAATGGCTGTATAAAGGGAGGAGTGTGGGGGCGGTTACAATCTCTTCAGATGTCAGCGACAGTTTGATGGATGACCCACGCTGTCCCTGCAGTCTGCTGCCACTTCTGTTTGGCTCGTTGCTCAATGTTGTGCGAGCTGTTTCCTCAGATCCATGTAACATTGTACGAACATTGGTCGTGGTCACATTTAATTAAGGGTTGAAAAGCCTTCAATTAAATCCACAAGGAAAGTGGACTCCCCATGATTCAAACTTTTGTCACTTTCTGTACCGACTTTGGTTGAATCACGAAATAATCAAAGCTCACTGGTTTATGGAAAAGAATCATTTGTTTGGTATTGACTGAAGTTCGTCCTGCTTTTGTTTCCTCCACTTTCTGAAGCTCGAGCCACCTGGCCACCGTCTCCGAGTGTGTGTGGTCATTTCTGTGCTCTGTGCCACTGAGTGGGATTTGCATCATTTGCTATTGCTTCGCACAATTGGAGCCATATAGCGAAGGTCACATTCGTTGTCCTGCTGATTTCTAATGTACTCCAGCTGCCTCTGAATACATCTGTGTATGCTGGATGAAAACAAAATACGAGATGGGTTTTTTTCAAGACGATTACTCATAATTCTATTCACATTACATGCGTGAAATATCTGCTCAGTGTACTGAGAGAATTACTGAGCTGCGAAAAGCTTTGTGTTCACAAACTTTGTGATAATAAACATGTCATAACTGTGAAAGGAAGGAGTTGAAAATTTTATAAAAAAAAAAACAAAAACCCACAAGTGCTATATTTGTGACAAGGAGGTCATTAGAGTTGGGCAGAAAAGGTCACCCGTACCCGCACTCACTGACTCGCGTACATACTTTGTTTTCCCTTCATAGAACGTATAAGTGAAAACCAGGGTCCACCTTAACTTTGCTCAGTGTATTGATTTAAGCTCCCCACCTTTGTTGTTGTGTTCCTGCACTGTCAAACACAGCGGAGTGGTGATTTCTTTATTGGGAGGGAAGTTAACTGTATTCAGGTGTGTGTGGTGGAGCATACCATGTGTTAATTGACAAGGAATTCACTCTCACTCTTTGTTGAATTGAAGTATTTGCTGCACATGAAGGGGGGTATGCGTGAATGTGATTTTGATGATTTTTTTTAAGAGTAAAAAGTCAGAAAGATTGTGAAGAGGGTAAGATCCAGAGGGAAGGGGCTAACCACATAAAAGCCTGTGGTCTCCAATCCTCTGGGTGAGTGAAACTTGAGGGCACCTAACCAAAGACACATAACCTGTGAGGGACTGAAGCTTTCTGGACAGAGTGGGAGGAATCAACCTCAAATCTATAGCGCTGGTCACAATCATAGCACCTGCAGTCTGCAGGTGCATGTTTTTGTACTCACTCCTGGCACATAGCTGTGGGCGCAAAATAAAGTTGAAGTCGCTCTGGTTCACCTACTCTGCTGCAGACAGAAATGTCCTTTGTCATCACTGTATGTATCGCTCGCGTCTTCGCAGCCATGATGACGCCTGGTGAAACTCAACAAAGGAAGATCCCAATGAATAATATTAACTGAAGGAGATTTCCCATGCACTCACCAAAGCCTCCTTTTAGCTGCTTCTTAACTCATTTTTATTCGTATGGCAGTCCATTGAGCACTTGTTCAGTCAACTACTGCTCACAAGGTTAGCTTTAAGGTTTTTGTGAAAATTCCTCTTCCAGAGTAAGATATCAGTGATCACCTTTGCATAGTTTTGCAATGAGCTTGGCCTCTAAAATGTTCTCGTTTCTGCCCAACGATTAAAGAAAATAGTTAACATTGTATGAAACATTGCTTCTAAGATAACAGAGAAAGGAATCTTAATGTTTTACTGTTTGACCTTTCTTCTCCGGTTAAAATTTCACCACTCAGGCCTGCCGTATCTGTAATTTTCTGGTGCTGAAGAAGGAAATATTTGCCCCTTGTTTTTTTTTTTATTTGTATTACAGTTTTACATGCAGTCTCTCTGTAAGGTCAAAGAAAGGTATCCAGTTTTAAATCTAATTTAATAGAACATCTGTTGAACATGACTTGAAAAGTCCTCAAGCATTTGCTATTCACAAGTAAGATAGTTTATTATCTGGGGGCTAAGTTCAACAAGCAATCTATATCTTGAACTTCAGCAAAAATGTGGAGACTGAAAAAATTGTTTGTATATTCAACATCATTGCTAAGTCATTGTGTGAAGTTCCAGTTTCCAGTTTGAATTCTGCTTCAGTTGCATCCCTTTTACTTTGGATATCTTTGTACCAACTTCATTTTATAAGTAATGTCTGGTAGTTGGAAGTTGTTGTTTTTTTTGAGTCTCCAGTTCAGGGTGTTGCAGGTGTAACGGATGTGTTGTTTTGTTCAGCGATCATTTCTGACTTGGGATATCACCAAGTTGTTGGTGTTTTTTTTCCCCTCTCTTATTGTGTAGAATCCCAAGCTGTTGATACTTGACAACCAGAGGAGGGGAGTAGAGGTGAGCTCCTGGATACGTGTGATGCTGACAGTGACAGAGTGACAGGATATCCTGAAAACATAAACTGTGATATCCCAAGTCAGGAATGAACTCACTGCAGCATGAAATGCATCCAGTGCTTGGACAACATCCTGAATTGATGGTTCTGGGGTCAGAAAGCAAACTGCAGAAGTTTTACAAGTTGGCTTTCATACTTGAGTTTGACAATGATTCATATACATTAAAAGAAGCATGATTATATTGCACTTTTGTTTTTTGTTCAACCGACTTTTTCGCTCATCATAAACTCTAAGGAGTGACTGAAAAGACCTTAGTTTATATCCCTCCTTGTATTATCCTCACTTGAACTCTGATTAATTGAATAAATAAAAGGTGCTCTTTATTGCAAAGGTCTCAGACAGCAGACAGCTATTCCTGTATCCCCACTTAACTGCTACATTGTAAGTAAGATTATTAACCAGGCAGGCAATGTGATTAAAGTAGGAGAAGAACTGGCTGACATTTGACCAGTGGCTGGTGGTGGCAGTCGCTCCTCCTGTCAGCTATAACAGCAGTGAAATGCCACTGTCAGTTATTGTTCTGCGGTTGTCATGGCTTATGTGAAATCCATTTTCTCTGTTTGAATACACTCTGTCAGGGAAGAAAAGACCCAAACTCAAATCTTCTCTGCCCAGTTTTTGACAGGGACCATCTGACAGCAAATGGCTGTATTGGCCTCTTCGCAGATGAGACTTCCATCTGTCCGTAGACTGCCTGCTGTCCTTTACAATGGCTTCATTTTCTTTACACCACTTTGCTGTTGCTCTCCTGTTGTTTTGATCATCTGCCAGATTGGAAGGGAGAATGTGACAGAGTCAGCTCGGGCGTCAGTGCGTTTATTGTTATGGTTTCAATGACAGTGCAGAACGCTATTGGGGGAGAAAAAAAATCCTTGTTGGATCTATTTTTGTATGAACATAATTAGTCATGAGAGTACTTATACTTGCTTTTCTTTTTCATATATAGAGTTCAGTATGTGACCGAAGCTCGTATTCAATCACTGACATTATTTAAGTCGTAGTTGGATGTTGCAATTTGCATAAATAATCTCAGCATTCATGTATTTCTGTAGCAGGTGTACTATCACTGACATGACTCTTGTCAAATAAGCACATCGTAACTTAAAATAACATACAACTTTACAATGCAATGGCATTTCATGACAATAAGGACAAACCCATGTTAACCGGACCCTGTTTATTTGTGACTTGAAATGCCAGCTCTTTTTCAACTGCAGTGGAGATACTGATTACCACAAACTCTTGTATCCGCAGGAACAGTCTGTCAAATTCACCCACTGCCCCAATAGTGCTCGCAAACCACCGTTAAACAGAAGACAATTAAAAAATCATGTTGTGTTTCCCCTGGCCCACAGTATGCAGAAAGGATAGACGGTGAAAATGTACCAGACGGTTGACTTTTTTTTTTTTCCAATGAATTTGCTATTGAGTTGCATCCTAATTGAGGAAAATATTGCAGGAGACCTGTTCGATCCTGCCTGGACCAACACAAGTTTAGTAGAGGAAGAATCTTGATTTGGTGTTACTCCCAGTGTGTGAGGGATCTGCGCAATTTAAAAAAAATAAATAAATAAATAAGACTAAAACTCTCACCAGATGTCTTTAAAAAACTTTCACAATCCAGTTGTTTCTTCCTAATGACCACATGGTACCAGTGTTGTGCCGAACAAAATGTTTTTATCAGAAAAAAATATAGTTCTTTACTATATCTATTATCTATATATCACTACTTTGTTAGTATTAAAAGAAACAAGAAAAATCTGGAAACAGCCATATATGGCTACTTGCACTTAAAAGGTTTAGTGCAATGACGACGGCTTTCGACCCCGAGGGATTTCACACAGCTCTCGTCTGTATTTGACCTGGCAGCATGTACCCAGCCTGTCAGACACTGCCATGGCTTTGAAGAAACTTTCCCTCTATCCTTTTTCAGCATTTTGACATTCCGCTCAACCAAAACTCAACATCCAGCAGAAAAGTAAGCAGTCACTCGGGTCAGATCAAACTTTATGGACTTTAATTAAATGTTCAAGGTCCTGCATTAAAAATGTAGACATTTTATGATTAGATGCTGAAGCAAAAATATACCGCAAATGTGAGATTCATCAAATGCTACAAATAAATTTCAGCAGTATTCATAAGATAACAAAACTGTGTTTTTAACCAAGGGGATATATTTGAGTTCCTAATCAGTTATGTCGTCAATCTGATCTGACCTCTTACTGTTTCATCACGGAAAACAAAACCTCAAAGCGACTTCTATCATCTTTCCACTTTGATGCAAGTAACAAATAACATTTAAATAACTTGAGGATAGAGCTGATGTCGGCAATCGCTTCAAAACTACAGAAATGTGGGTCTTGGTCAACAGTATCAACCTAAAAGTGTTGAATAACAAGCTGAGTGCTATTTGTGGCTGATTAATGCAGTTATTTCTTTGATTAACAGTACTGATGTTTATATATTCCAGTTTTGTTGGTAAAAGTAGCACAATTGTGTGACAGCGCCCCGAGCAAAATAAAAAGTTAATTTGATGCCGTCTTAAAGTAAATACGAGTCACAAAGGAGTCAGAGAGAAATAGAATCTGCAGAATTTGTGCCCTCCAGGAGATACGTAAACATCTTGTTGTATTGTGTTTGCGGTCATTCTTCCCCACATCCTGTACACCTTTAACTTTCTTTTGATTAACTGCCAAAACTTACTTTGCCACCATGAAGGAGTTGGAATCATAAGGAGTATTTTTGAGTTTCCTTCCAATTTTGTGTCAGTGGTGGCCTAGAGGTTAGCGAGGCAGACGTGGGGCGTTTACAGGTTTAAATCCCACTGCTGATAAGACTGCCACTGTGGCTGCCTGAGTACAACCCTCAGTCCCCACCACCGGTAGCCAACCTTATTTATCATATATGTTGGCAATTTCACCTATGAAAAGGATGGATCCAATGCAGACAACTCATTTTAACAATGTGGTTGATAATGTATGCTTTCTTTATTTCTCATACATCAACTTTTAACAACATTTGCATCCCTATGTTTCATACAGGCAATTGGTTATTCACTTCACTCCATATCTAACTGAACTGTTTGTTGGAATGGATCTTTTCACCCTTCATCCAATGTATGCCTTGTTTTTCTTGAATGCTTTTTTGGCACAGGATAGATAAAATCCTTCTTCCTCTTACCACTTCACCAGTAGCCTGGATAAAACACATGATTGTATTTTAAAATCTCAGTAAAACAAGGGTGCCAACTCTCACGCAGGAGCGACAGTCACACCAATCACTGGAATTATATGTTTGCATATAGTAAGTATATCTAACTCATCTAAATACCTTTCTTGGTTATAGTTGTAATACATGTCATAACACATCAACCTCACTAAATTTCAAAACATCTACTATAGAGCATTTTAAATCATTTTAGTAGCTTTTCTAACAACACAGCACCTTTCGGTGGGTGTTAAACACCTCTTAGATAATACTGTTCCTGGCATGCACTTTTTGACCTGCTCAGTCACAAGTCCATAGATTCCATCCAGCATGGTCCATCTTGTTTCTGAAGCCACAATTCTGTTGTTATGCAGAACTGGGCCTTAATGCTGGGAGAGAAATACAAGACCACTCCACCTTTTTAGGTCTGTTCTCTGGCAAAAAGAACGCCGGCATATATTTGGATGAATACAGAAGTTGATGCTGGGTTTTCTGAGGAATTTAACATTAAATGATATTGTTGATTACAAGTGGAGAAGGACTCTTTATACTGGACTGCAACTGTGATACCTGTTATGAGTTGTGGTTGATTTCAACATGTTTAATCATTTGTTAGCATTGCATTTAGAATACAGTCAAAAAAGGGTCTTTTAACACTTTAAAATTGGAAATTGTTGTAAATCCTTTCTCATCATTTCATGTCAAATATTTCGAGGCATTATGCTTTTTCTGCTGGTTCTTCACAAATCTCTGACTGGATGTAACACACTGCCAGTTAAGGGAAAGGCTCAGAGAATAGTACAGAAATGAGACATGATGTGACACTTTACATGATGCAGTTAGTGCTCATTACTCATTTTAAAAGGTTGATCTCTGGCAGTATCCAGCTGCTGCTTGTGAGCACAGCTGCAGCTGCTCCGCCTGGCTGTGACGGGTGAAGCCGTGACTGGATATAGTTTTGTTCAGACCTCATCTGCCGCTACCGTTCAATCTACGATGCCACGGATGTGTCCTGCTGTGGCTATTTGAACCTGTGGTGCCTCTGTGACTAATATCTTCCAAACACATTGCAGGAGTTCACAACTACAGGGGCTTTATTGCAATGCCCAGCCAGCCCGGCTTACATTGCATACACTCACAAGAAATGTGTGTCTTCAGTCTTATACCTGATAAAAAAAAAAAAACAAATGTGTCGAGCGAGAATCAGACAAGCCAAAGCGCTACCATGGCAGCCGCCGCAATCACAGTGACAGCTGTGTCATCTCAAGGCTGCAGTCTTTATAAGAGTTAGTCTGACTCTGGTCAGGGAGAGAGTTGGTAAACCACCTCCTCTGGTTTTTATGCTGAACGCGGTGTTGCAGACGTGTGCCCGAGCAGACGGCTGGTTTGCACTGACTCTCAATGTGGTCACAGACAGTGGTGCTCCACTACATAATACATGATGCCGTGTCATAATACTGCTCAGCTTTCCCTTTGGGTGAGAAGGAAAATGCAAAGGTTAGAGGGAGGTAAAGTGATAGCTATGGCACGTTAACACAAACACAGTCACTTGACCTTTTAGGTGCTTCTTAAATGAAGCACAGCATATGAAGCCAGCCATGACCAGCTCCTATTTCTACTTTGCACAGGAGCTGTCCCTCATAACACTTGTTCTGAAAAGGTGCATAACCACGGAAAGAGTTTGTCCCCATTTAGTGGGGTGCCTAAGCAAAGAGTCCATTGACCTGAAGTCGTGAATTCCAGAATTGCTGAATTTAACAAGGCAGAGGCACAAAGATAACACAGACTCCTGTGGCGTTGCTAGATTTAAATCTAGATTTATAACCACCAGCAAAGCCTTAATTCAAAAACAGAGAGAAGGGTGATTAAAGAAGTCAGGAAAGAGTCCACAACAACCACCAGTCAGCAATGAACGTGTTGGAAGCTGGAAAGCAGCTCTGTAAATCTTCTGTGGGGAGAAAAGAATGTTTGGCTTCTCCTCGGAAAGCTCCAGGTGTGGGTGTCTGTGTGTGTGTACATGGGGTCGGGTGTTGCTTCGACTCTCTGTCACCGTGGAGCCTGAAAACCGAAATCACTACTTCATGTGTGGAGTTAAATACATATTGTGGATGGCCCCACACCCATTCACATGTATTCGATGGTTGATGTGATTAAATTAAGGTAAAGGATAGGATCCATGACGTCTGCAACAAGTGTTGAAATGTTGTGTGTGCGCATGTGAGCTTTTTTTTTTTTTTTTTTTTTAAAGAAAACCATGGTGACATTTCCAAATAATTTGATTGAAGTGTTGCATTAAATATGTTTTGATAGGTGTCCAGCTGAGTTATGATTATTGAAAAATTGGATTGCGTCGTTCATTTGACGCCATGGCTCTCCAAATGTGGAGCAGAAACAGTCTGAGGATCGAGGACGATGCCTTTTCCCAGCATTTTTTTCGCTTTTCATTTTTGACAAGAAATCCTGATAAAAAAGATGAGTGTAGGATAACAACAATAACAAAGTTTAGTGAACCAGCAATTTTATGCTGAATTGGTTGGTGAGCTTTAGTACAAAATCATAAGTGGACAAACAGTGACAGCCTCTATATAAACACTTTTCCAATCCAAGATTAAAAGCCTGTATCTTACACAAGAAGAGTTCAGCTTTTTAGTACCTATAGACCTCAGCATCCATTAACCGTTATGTCTTATAATGTGAAAAAATATTACAGAATTGGGTGTTGGACCATAAAATAGTGTTGGCCTTGAGACAAAAGGTGGACTCTTGGTTCAAGCTGTGTGTGCGTTTCCATCTTTTCATACATAAATGATTGTGACACTATGAATGAAAATGAATGGATTCAATATGGAGGATAAATGTATTTAAAGTGTGTCTGCTGCACAACTGATGATACTCCTCAGTTAAATTTCTCATTGAATATGTTTTGACAGAAGTTTTTGGAGAATATTTACGGCAACGGAGCGTTTCACTGCAGACGAACGAGCCTGACTCTTAACAGGGACAAATTCATGTGTGATTTGGTGCTCTCTGCTACAGTAGTGTAACGTATTAAATCAACTATGGATAACAGTCATTTATTCACTTAATTATGTCCATTGAGTTAGTTTGAGTGCAGCTGTGCCTTTTGTATCGCACTCATTTGCTTAACAAGATAATGCAAGTCATTCTGAAAACTAATGCAATGCTGATTTGGTCCTCTTAGCAAGTCAAAATATTGTCAGGATTCTTCATTTACTAAGTGGGGAAGGAATTCCTCCTTCAACAGAGCTGGACGAGCTGATATTAAATGAAACACAGTGCAGGGTGTCTCATTATTTAACACACACTGTCTCCCTGTGTAGTGTTGTAGAACTCTCCCACCAGCCATACATCCTGCTGAAATTCTACATTAGCAGCTTCAGGAGGGTTGTAAATTAGAAATGAAGAGGCATCCAGTGGCACAGATCCACAGACCTGCGTCGGGGCTCTCCGGGGCCACACAAAACACCATTTCAATTCTCCAAATAAATCCTTCTGTGGCCAGACTGGCCGGGAAGCAGTAATTCACGACCACATGCAGCGGAAAGAGAGACTCACATGATGGCTACATCTCTCCTCCGGTGACACCACAACACTCCCCTATGTGGTCCTCCGCCCCTAAAGCCCCAAAGAGTGTCGTGGCACTCTGACAAAACAGAGCTGTCAAAATCTGTCTGCATCCAAAGAAAAGACAGATTCACACTCACATCTTGTGTCTGTTGTTCTGTGCAGCTCTCTTCTTGCCTGCAGTTTTTTTTTTGATTAATTCTCTCTCTCTCTCTCTCTCTCTCTCTCTCTCTCTCTTCCCCCCCCCCCCCCCCCCCAGTCTTTTCGTTTACCAGATAACAGTGTTGGGAATAACACGTAAAGGAATAACACATTATGAAGTAACACATTGCTACTTTTGGCAGTAACACAGTAACAGATTACTATCAATAAATTAATAACTCGTTTCCAAAGTTTCTGTGATTGTTATTTGTCACTTATGTCGTAGAGGAAAACAGCTGTAGAGCTGTTTCCTTTCTGTCACACTCGCTCTCTGTGGCATCTGTGAGCTTTAGTGTTAAAGCTTTTTTTTTTTTTTACTCCCAGTACCTGTGATGTATGCATGGCCCTAAATGAACATTAGCTTATCTTATTAAGAGCTGTCTGCTGCTGTCGGCTGGTTGGTGGTTATCTCATCTGTTTTGCTGCTTCTTGTTCTTGTCGCCATTCATTTCTTCTGGTCTGCTGGGATCATCCTCACAGGAGCGCTCACATTCGAGAAAACTAAGCTGTGATAGTAACACAAACAGACTAAAATAATGTGCATCATCATTAGATTAGGTCATTAGATCGACTCGCAGAAACACTCCAATATAAATAATGTCCTTTATTGGTCCTGAGTTAAATTTCCCTGATCGTATAGCTATAATCAACTATTTATCATGCCTAATTCTTGCCCATGTTTATTTTTCCCCCTTTCTGTCTTTCTTCCCAGCCGTCCCTCCATCCGTCCCGTGCATGACGGTCTGGACACAGCTCCCTGCTCTGCACACATTGCGCTCCATGTGGCCTCAGCCTCATGTGTTTCTCCTGTTTGGACAGCGCTGAGGCAATCAGATCCGTGTTAAATGTGGCCTCACACTGGGCTCCACACTGATTGGTGTGTCAACACAGGCTGGATTTCAACTGCCTGCTCAAATGTGACCGTGTTTGTTGTGCCACCCATTCAAATCCGACTGAGATCTGACGAGTAGGTGAGCGCAAGCTCATCAGATTTGAGCAGGCAGTGTAAACCCAGCCTGTGTTGACTGACACACCAATCAGCGGAGAACAGAGTGAGAGTCTATTGTTCGTTGCAGGAAATCTGTCTCTACCTTCATTTGTGACCCTCGCCCCACAGAGTCTTGATTTTCTTCTTGTTTTTGCTTAATTTTTTTTATTCATTGCTTCCAACACCTAATTAAAAAAACATGCCTTCATTTGTGTTTGCGGGACTTTGAAAGAAACTAAAAGATGACACGTAGGTGAGGGAATTGAAGGACTTGATCTCGTAGTTAAAATGAAGAGGCTGCTGGTTTAAGAGCTCTCTCTGGAGGATTTGATGCTGCTGGTCGGGTAGGGAGGTGGCAGCCTGGGAAGGAAGAACACCACAAGCAAATCACTGCAATTAGCGGAGCAAGAACAGGAGACTAGTGCCCCCCAGTGTTGACTTGTTGTATAATTTTTTTTTTAAGTATGTTGTTGAGAAATATCTGGATGGAAAACCGTCAAGGGGGTATAAAAGAAAAAAAGAAAGCGTTATACCCCTAAATGCAAATACAATTAACTCAATTGTATCTTGTACATCGATGTCTTTCAGAGTCGAAGCCGAGGCCAAACTGTCGAGTGTGTGCACATTAGGAAGCCAGTCTTTTGGGTTGTTTTGCTGGAATGCCATTCAGAGGTTAAGCATCTAATCGCTATGTATGTGATCACTTTAATAATCACATCAAAACACTTTCTGTCTGCTGTAATCAAATGTAATCAAGGCTAAGAAGTAGAAATTATAATTCACTTGAGTGATCTTTTTATGCTGAATTGATTAATCCTGGACTGGTTTCTGATTCATGCATGACATCTTTCTTATAACCCTTTCAGTGACAGCTCTCCACGGGGAAGCATGAAGACTGAACTGACCTACATTACATGATTTTCCGTTATCCCTTTTAACCTTTTGCTGTAATCCCTTTATTATATTGTTGTATTTTAACTCATTCGAGCACTTTACTTTTACAGGATGCAGATATTTCAAAACTGCCTTTTCTCCTAAGACATTTTAAGGTTTTCAACTATTGCTACTAATACGACCATGTAACTGGCACGGTTTGGTGTTGTGGGTACATCGTTGGGTTTGAATGTGAAGCTCTCTGCTACCTGTGAATGCAAAGTGTCCCCATCAGATATGTCTGAATGAGAATCAGCTCAAGTCCCTAACAGAGTGACTGGTTCATGTATGAACATATTAGTTTTTATTTGGCACCAGATAATTTGCGTGACAAGGTTGCAGTCAATGTTTAACTCAGGTGAACCACAAAGGTCACATGACTTGGGGGAAGTTACACTGTCAATGTATGATGCATTTATTCATAATTGCTATTGCAACTCTTTCAAATACAGCAGGTTAATAATACACCATATGTGAAATGTAGATCTCTTCACAAACAATAAGTGTTCATTTAATTTGTGCGCATGAGTGAATGGGGGGTTGGGGGGGGGGGGGGGGAGCTCAAAGGTAAAGACACAATCTGCTTTGGTTTTGAGGACAACCTCAAAAAATGGTCTAAATATCTCATTGAGAATAATGAGGGATATACTTCCTTTTTCCACGCGCTGAAGTCCTGTCACTGTGGGAACCAACAGATAGCTGTTAGACTTTGCCCTGAAGGGGAACCAAAGCTACAGGAAGAGCAGTGGAGCAAATTCCTGGCTGCCGCGGCAGAGGTAAGACACATTCTAATAAATCTGAGTTATGATTCAATGATTCATTTGAGCATGCCCAAGTCAGAGAGAGAGAGAGAGAGAGACGTTGGTCACTTATTGAACACTCACACACATAATTTCTGCTTTCTCAAAGAGTTGTGCTTTTATCTTTTCTCAGAGTTGATGTTGAAGCGTTTGTGGCTTTGTAAGCGAACAGAAACAAAGTCCAATTTTAGCCTTGAGCTAATAGTTTTATTCTTCTCTGTACATCACACATTTTAGTTTGGCGAGTTCAACGGAGAAAAAAAAAAAAGTTAAAAAGCGATTATTTTTAATCTGGTAAATAATTTATTACTGCCATTGAGTGCAAAAGTCATGACTAATTACTGACATTAAAGGAAGTGAATATTGTTATTCATTAAACCATGCAGGAATTAATGTGCTGTGCTGATGTTTTTTTTTAAGTGGTTGTATGTACCCTGTAATAACTTCTTATCTACAGTCATTGCCGTCTTTGCTGCATTGCTTTTGTTCTACATCACACAGCATTGATCACTGTATAGCTAATGATGACTTTATCTCTTGAATGATTGTTGAAAACAAGGATGCTAACTGTCAATGTTTTGCTTCGTGTCTTCAAATCATATAAAATATGATCCCTGAGTTTATTATCTGCCTGTCCTTCATTATTGCAGCTGAATTTCCGCTGACATCAATTAACTACAATCTATTTGGCTATTAAATATACATACAACTCTATTAAATTGAGGTTTAAGTCCATAATTATGGATGTTAGTCATGGATGGCTCTGTGTTTGTGTGATGCATCATTTTGTAATTACCCGTTTATTTGTTCCGGTCTGACATTGCCCCCATTTGCCAATTTAACATCACTGATGAAAGCGCTGACACTGCCCAGAAGGACACTTTTGTGTCTCGGCCGTGACCTCAACTTAACTGATTCCTTCCCCTGTCACTATGTCTCCCCGGTCAATGAAAAGATTTGCAGAGTTTTGGTGGAATGGACAAGGCGAATAACAGCAGCAATGGTGGACATGGACCGCACCCTCCTCCCTACAGCGAGCAAGACTATGGCCAGAATTCTTCCACAGGGATGAGCTATCAGGTCAGCAGTACTTTTTTGCTTCAAAGAAAGATAGAAGGTGAGATACTGAAGCACTTTTCTTTTTTTGACTTTCATTTTGTATTGAATGTCTGAGTGTAATTCAAGCCAGAATTACACACAATTAGACTTTGATCATGGGATCACCAGAAAAACCTTCACTAATAACAACTTGATGTGTCTGCACACAGTTTATTATGCAGAAATTACTCATTAAATTCCATTAATTCGCTCCCAAAAAAACAACACAAAAAATCCATTAAAAGTCGTCATAATTGGAGGGTTTTTTCTGCGTTGGATGATTCAGGTTGGGAAAGGCGGCATAGTGGTGGTCTCCCCTTCCGCACCCTATGATACCACGGAGCATTCTGGTGGCCAAGCGGCATTCGTTGGCCAGCAGTATGGTGAGGCTCCACCTGAGTACGCTCCTTCCTCGGAGGCTGACTGCTTCAGCGACCCTGCCATACGAAGAGGTGAGAGGGTAAAAAAAAAAGAGGAAAGAGAAAGAGAAGCCAGAGAAATGAATGTTTTTGTTTGCATCATCGGGGACAAACAGGGATAAACAATATTTATACTCCCTGATTCTCTTCGCAGTGTTTTCTTAAAATTGATTTGAAATTGAAAGTTGTTCCCTGGTTTTCGCGGCGCCCTGCCACCGTTCTTCACCTCCTACACGGCACAAATCATTTTCAAATGAGAGGGCGAAATGCAGGGTTGGTAAAAACCTAAGGTTTTTTTTTTTTTTGCAAACGCCGTGCAGCAAAACAAGCCCCCTGCCTGTGTGAAAAATGTTGTTGTTGTCATCGTACGTCTCTCTACCTCTCCACCTGTCTCACATCGCCTTGTGACTGAATCCTTTTTTGTTCCGCACAGGTTTTATCAGAAAAGTCTATTTGACCTTGATGCTTCAGCTGCTGGTGACTGTCGGATTTATCTGCATGTTTCTTTACTGGTGAGGCGCCGCTACACAAGGGAATTCTTTCTAAAAAGAGATACATTCCTTCTAACTTTGCACCGTTTAGAGTACGTAGTCTGTGAGCGAGTGAGAGCATCGTCAGAGCGGCAGTACTCGAGCTGCCCGTCACAGATTCAAGCATGCAACTAACACTGTTCAAATTCTTATGCACTTGTGAACTCCGACATGATGACGCACAATAAAGGAGCATTTCCTCTCTGTGGTTTGTATAATGGATGTGGTGGATGGTTGCTTCAGTAATATCATCCCATAAATTGTCTTGAGTTCCCTTGTGCACAAAGCTCCATCCTGCGTTAATATTTAACAAAATCATTCCACTGCTTCTCTCAAATAAATGGAGGCTCAATCACACCGCCCCCTTCTTTTTCTGTCTCTGTTTTAATTCCTTTTTTTCTTATCAAATAACAGGGAAACACTGAGGAAGTGGGCATACGGAAACTACTGGTTCTCCTACTCGATGATGTAAGATTTATGTCAGATTGCATAGGTGCACAGCACACTTGTTTTTACAGATTTCCTGTTTGGGGAGTTCGCTAAATGAGAATGTTGCACACAGAAATCTCTCCAAGTAAATCCAAAACAGTCATTGCAGTCTGGATCCCCGATCTAAGAGAGTGCATGCAATACTGTGTATAAATAATGCATCCATGCATTCAGGTATTGAGCGCAAAGCTTTTTTCCCCCCCCTGTTTATAGCCTGTTTGTTTGCTATTTACGATACACTCTATATTCCGTGTGAAACAGGATCGCAGTGCTGGTGCTCATCTTGGCCTTGTCCTGCTGTGGCAACCTCCGTCGTCGAGTCCCCATCAATTTTATCGCCCTGGGCCTGTTTGTGAGTAGAGGCAGTACCAGCCAGGCATCAAATTAAATCGCCATCACACCTGCTCTATTTCACAGTTTTTTGTCATGTATTTACTTTCCATTTGTCTCTCCATTCCACCCCTCACTCTCTCTCTCTCTCTCTCTCTCGCTCTCTCTCTCTCTCTCAGACTATCGTAGAGGGGTTGATGCTCGGCTCAGTGACAGTGTGAGTGTTTGCCCCCCCATACACACACACACACACACACACACACACACACACACACACCTGATGCTGACTCATTTACACAATAATAATCCCGTGTGATCCGTATTTGATGCCGTGTTTGATGCCAGAGAAGGAGCCATCAGACCAGATGAGACGTAATCATTGGTGGTTTGCCAAATTAAAAAAAAAAAAGCATATGGTATTACATTTTCTAGGGTTTTGGGCTCAAGATAAATCTGACGCATCGCAAATGGTTGAAATCCAATTTCTCTCGACACACAAGTTACCTTTCTTCTATCTGTGAAACATTTCTTTTTATAGCACCCCCTTGTCTGTCAGGGGAAAAAAGACATCAGTTGAACCCGGGATATCAATAAAACATAGAAATTATCATATTTATGGGATATTGCTATAACTGAAACAGGAACTGATAGGAAATGAACGTTGGCAATGCATTATGCAGCTCACGTCCAGCGAGGGTCTCTGTCATTGCTCTTGTTGAGACACATAATACAGACTGTTTAATGAAGAAAAAAAAAAAAGTTTTCTAAAAGAAAGCAATGTTCCTCTTTTTGCATGGGACAGGGCCCCACTCTTCCTGTCTGCGATCTGCCTGCTGACTTGTTAAGAGATGACACGATGTGTCAAATTTGTTTGATCTTTCTGTCTGCAGGTACTTTCAAGCTGAGGCAGTTTTGTGGGCGGTCGGAGCAACGGCGCTTGTGTCCTTTGCCATGAGTGTGTTTGCCATGCAGTCAAAGGTAAGATCTGTCTCACACACTGAGCTCCGTTTGCAGTGCAGTCGCAAGTGAAATTTCATAAACTGCAGCGACTTAGTTTTGCAGCGTGTGGCAAACGTCCACACACCGAGCTGCGTTCCCTGTGCAGTCGGAGGGAACGCGCATAGCTGAGATGCTGCGGTCAGTTTATTTACTTTCTCCCTCCCTCCCGCAGAGTTTTCCTTAATGTGCCAGCAAAAGGTTTAAGACTCTTGATGGCTTTGCTGCTCTGGCAAAACTGTGATTACTGCTGAGATCAGGGTATTTGCCCATCACACCTAATTCCTCATGTCCAGTGGTGACACAGTGTTAAACCTGAGTCGCTGCTGTCATCATAGCCAAGCGAAACTCCCGCCGCAGATGTGGGGATTGAAAAATACTCAGGATGCTTGATTTGTTAAGTGACCCGTCTTCTTTCTTTTCATGTCTCTCCCCATCTCTTCTGATCACATCTAATGAATTCAACCTGTTACAAAGCCTCAAAAGGGAACATGTGATGCTTCTTCAGAAGGCAGAGTTTAATAACAAAAAAATGAATTTGTATTGGTTAAAAAAAAAAAAAAAAAAGCAACACCAAAAATACGAAAGGGTGATAATGGATCAGAGTGACACTGAAGTAGCTGTGAAATTGTTTCCTGGAACTTTTTTTTTCTTTTTTTAATCTCTGCCGTTCAACTAAACTCAGAAATGAAAAGATATAATACTGCAACTTTGTTGCAATACCTATTAAAAAGGTATTACCGTGTATCATTTCTCGTAAAGTGTATTTGAACCTGATTCTCGCCATCTGTCAACGAGAGAACAATCAAAATAGACTGCTTTGCATTTCCCGGCCACCCACAAACAACATCAATTATAATCCTTCTGTTTGGTTTATTCTGTGCTGACCTTTCTCTAAGACGTTATTCAGTTTAGTTCATGTAATACAGCCCATGCATGTGCATGTGATAATACGGGTTTTATTAGCCAGAACAAGTGTGCACAAGTCAGGAGACCTTTTGAGTCACTTCATTGATGACTTGGCGTGCTGCTTCAATAAGTGGCTCATATTCAGAACAAAAGTAATCACACAGTCAGCGGGGGTAATGCAAAAACAGACAAGTGAGGTAAATTGACTGCCTTGTTTAAGCTGCATTTAGAGTCCATTTTTAATTGTTCCTAAATGTACTTTGGCATCTTGCACATTTTTGTGGCTTTTTTTTCTGTGTGAAGGAGCTGCAGACATTTATTCTTTCTGCTTAAACCGGATAAAACAAGCAAGCAGGTGTCTAATGATGGTACTGAGAATATCTCTGGGCTTAAAAGCTTTCTGCTCATTATTCATCTGCAGCCAGACGGCACATGCATCAGGTTTAAATAGCCGGCATACAGAGGGAAACTGTGCTGTAAAAGTGACCTTACCCTCAGTTCATAATGCAGTTTTATCGGCTGAGCAAGTGGCCACCACCTAAAACACTTTGAGTTTATTTTTACGACTTCACCTTCATCTTACAGTTTGCCACCGCTGATGGCTCCGCAGGTCACGCCGTGTGCAGCGCTCCTTCATCTCTGTCGCCATGACATAAATGTCACAAGGACCACCATGCGTGTCCGGCTCATAGCTCTTCATGTTGGGAGCGTCGCTGGTTCCCGCTGCCATAGCTCGCGTCTTTATGCTGTCAATCTGAAAAGAGCACACAGACCAAAAGGCTGCGTCTCCACCTGTAATGCAGTTTGCTGACGAATCGTCCCAGATCGTTATATCGCGGATTGTTTAGAGCTGCGTGTGTGTTGAACTTCAGTATGTCTTCATGGTTTTGTAATCTGCAGCGCCTCACAGAACAGCTGCAGTCCAGATGACCTTGAGCACCCTGGCTTTTATGGCACTGATGAGTGTAAAATGTTCTGTCTACAGTTTTCTGTTTGAGAGGCTTGTCACACTCAATGTCTCTCTCTTGCTCTCTCTCGCTCTCGCTCTCTCTCTCGCTCTCTCTCGCTCTCGCTCTCTCTCTCGCTCTCTCTCTCGCTCTCTCTCTCGCTCTCTCTCTTTTGTGACACCAGTGGGACTTCACTGCAGCTAGCGGGAGCCTGTGGGTGTTTGCCTGGACCCTCTTTTCATTCGCGATGCTTTGTGCAATTTTGCGATCGCAGGTAAATCAAGGTGCTCTGTTTACACGCGCGTTTGCAGCGAGAGATTTAGAAAAGAACTGCAACGGTGTACATTCACAGGCCGGCAGTATATACGGCCTCGTAGCTCTTATCCCCAGAATGCACTGGCACTGACCTGTGTGCTGAGCAGACTATAAAGAAGAGAGCGAGCTCACCGAGACCTTGCAGGAGTTACACTTATCTCAGGCCGACGCATATAAATGTACACTCAGGTTTACTGGGACGGCTGTTCGGGGTTTTAGGTTTAAATATGCAACAGGTGCTCACAGAAATAGATCCAGAATTTAAAGTGATATTTCAGTGCAGGCAGAAGTGGAAGGGAATGAAAGTTCTATCAATCATAGCTACATTTAGATGCATGCACACTCTATCCTGATTGTGTAAAACATGTATTCTTCAGTTTATTCTTTAATCTGAAAAAATACAACCTATTGACGTCAAACGAGTGGTCTCCATTGATGCTAAGAATGCTGTTGCTGATTTTGCATTCCTTTGCAGTATCTTTACATCACATACGCCTGCCTGGGGACCTTGCTGTTTTCTTTGGTAAGTACAGACTTCCATGACGCAAAAATTCTGATTCTGTGACACTCGGAATCAGAAACGGAATAAAAATGACCTTTCAAAATGAAAGAAATCAACATCAAAGACTGCTTAATGTCAAGTGAGTGTATGTGATGTAAGATTTGATCCCGGGGCCAGGCAGGCTGCCACCAGTGTTTGTCACAGTGGTTAGTGTAAAGAGAGAGACTCAGATGTCCTTGTGCCCTTTAATTTCAATTATGCACTGCTTAGCAGCAGTGGGCTTCATTTTCACAGCCACCTCTCTGTGTGCCTTTGGCATTAACAGCAAATGTTGTGACCCATCCCATCAGCTGGTGGAACAAACTGCGGCTGCACACAGCTTTAACGGGCTGTCAGCAGCAAGTCACAACTTAATTCACGCCGCACAGCTCCCACCTACCCGATTATTTACACGGCGTGTTTATTTGCACGGGACCATCTCCGGATGTGAAAAATACTGCCTTTGTTTGGCCCCAGACTGAGTCCAGTAACCTGTCCGCTATCCCCCCCCCCCCCTAAGAACGTGCTGAATGCACACATCGGTGGCGCCTGGGCGTCTCATGTCACTCTGTCTTTCTGCAGTACTTGGTGGTTGATACGCAGCTCATCCTGGGTGGGAAGCACAGAAAAATGGAAATTTCTCCCGAGGAGTATGTGTTCGCCGCACTCAACCTGTATGTGGACGTTATCTCACTCTTCCTCTTGCTGCTGCAGCTCATCGGCCTCTGCCGCTGACACCGTGAGGCTGCAGAACAACCCTCCCTCAGCAAACACACACACACACACAGTTCATCGTGGGCTGTCCAGATGCCCGCTTTCATACTTAAGAACACAGATGTCTGCACGTTTTTTTTTTTTAAGTTTCACCTCTTATTATTAAACAGCAGTGGCAAACAACTACTTTGAACTTGTACCCATGCTACTTACTCTTTGTAGGATTTGTACTTTCATAAATATTGTACTCGCACTTAAAGCAAAGGTCACATAATATACCCTATATTACTCCATTCAAATTCATGCATTGCTATTAAATATTTAGTATTCACTTTTAATCTGTATTTGTCACAACTGTATTCTCTCAACAGAGATGATCCCATCAACATGTTTACAAGTCAGAGAAATGTACCTTGAGAATACAATAAAGCATCCAACAGTTACATACATGACTAATACTATTGTAGTCGTTTCTGAGTAAAATACTCAATGTAATGTAAAGACTGCAGTTCTTGTTACACTTCTGAATCTTATAATACTGTGTTTTTTGTATTTGTACAAGTTGTGAACAGTGTTGCTGAACGACAACAGTTTATTGGGGTAAAAAGATTAAACAATCTCAGCCAAATCTGGACCTTTGTAAATCTCAATAAAATAAATAAAATGTAAAGGAAATGTCAGTACGGATGAGTCGGCATGTCCTCCTTTTCATTTGATCGCTACCAACTGGTCATTTTCTTGAGTTCCCACAACAAAAACTGACATTTGACGAATAATATAATAAAAAAAAAACACAATACGATACAAAGTAAAACTCAGCACATAGTTTATTGGCATCACACACAAAACATTTTTTTTTTTGTTTCATAAAAAGAGGGAATGTATCAAGTATAGACTATGAAAGTGCAAATAGCATTTCAAGGATTAGTTGCTTTACAATAGAAAAATCTCAACCAGTTACAAAATCCCCCAAAAGAACATTATATGCCATTTGAAAAGGAATCACCCGGACGTTAGAGGTGACGTACAAACAAAGTCGAAACGCCATTTAGACTTTAGACCCATTTCATGCACAACGTAGTGTTCAACTAAAAGGGCAACAGATGTTATCTCGTCTGATTAACACTCCTACATTAACCAAGTCCAACAAAGTTAGCTCTATTAACCATATGGCACTCACAGTTTCACAACTTCAAGACACTTTTGCAAAGGGACCGCTATATTTAGATTTAATGTTGCTCTATGCGTCTGCTCGAGGAAAAACGTTATTTACTTCAGTCTATACATAGAACTCTTAGAACACAAAGCAGTGTCTGTTATTTCACAAGGGTTACTCACAGCCCCTGCTATTCAAATAAATCAAGAGGCCTCTGTTTTCAAATAAATACCTACTTCATATTGCAACTTTCCTCCATGTTTAGTGTCTTCATGTAAGATAGGTAAAACACATACAGCAGGTAGACTCATTCTGAAGTCAGTACAGTGATTTTAGTGTTGGAACCACAGGAAAGCCCATCTGTTTCTACATGTGGGCTCCAGTAGAAGCTTTACCACACAACAACAACCACCACACAAAGGAAATCATTCTTCAAAATACTTGGGGAGCGAGATTAAAAACTACGACATGATCTGCTATACCCTATCTCACCAAATCATACAAAAGTCAGTGTTATTCATTAACAAAATACCACAAAAAACAAAGCTTCATGCTACAATTATTTTCATTGCGAAAAAGTCACTATAAAACACTATGTGACAGAAATAACTTTAAGGTAACAGGTGTTTTTTTGTGTTTATACTTCATACTGTGTGTAATTAGCACTCAGTATAATATGTGGGGGGGGGGGGGGAAAGGACTTGAATGACGATGATTGACACAAAGGCACTGTTATCTCTAACCGCGTAGAGAACCTTTTCAACGACATGGGCTCCCCATGTGGCCGTGATGCAACCACACATTGGTGAACTCTCCACGCGTTTCTCTGCAGTCCGGGACATCTGCAGAGATCTGAGGAGGCTGTGCTCATTATTACACTTAAACAGGACCCAGACATAAATTACTGTGACTTGTGGCTTGATTAATGAATTCACCAAAGTATGAATATGATTGCCTGATTATCTCTTTCAACTGGCTTTTCCTGCAGCGTATAAACAAAACTACTGGTCGTTACTCTTACTTACTCTGTCACGCTCCACGTTCGGCACTCAAACATTAGTTTAAAGAGCAGCTACAATGGGATTCGGTATACGCTGTCACGAAGGTGTGAAGTGAATCACACTGAGCAGCCCCTCTGGGCCTGTCAGAATTTGTTGTTTTTGAAGCTCTGAAGACTCTTCCTATTCAAAGTGTGTTAGGACCAAGCCTTTGAGATGAATAACCATTGTCAAGTCCATTTTGAAATGTTTTTGAGTAAGCCACCTACTTTTCCTGTTGAATCATTAATCAGAGGGATTTTTTTTTGTTGAATGTTAATGTTTTGCAATTTTAAAAAAAATTTTGTGAACAGCTTTTTTTTTCCGTGTGGACAGCTTTCAGCCAGTGCGATTTGAAAGAATCACTCATCTGCAACCTCAAATGAAATATGGCTCTGAATTTTCACATTTTAGGTTTAGCTGAGTCGTTGATAAGTAGGCACAATTTGCTTTAAAGGATCCACTTGGTGACTGCAAACTGTGCTTCTGCTAATCAGTGTTTGGCACCTTCATATTGCGGGCAGATGTGGACAGGAGGGAGTACTGACTGTTTCCTCTAATGTTTTTTTTTTTTGTTCTCTCTCTCTCTCTCCATGGAGCTGAAATTCTCCTTCATACCCGATTCAGACTGATACAGTAGGTTTGCTCTAGTGCGGGGGTGGGGGGGGGGGGGGGGGGGGTTTGCAAGACTTTCAGAAAAAGCAAGTGGTTTGTAATTTATCAGCACAGGATATGTTTTAGGAGACACTTCCTTGAAACGGGTAATTAAATGTGATCTCTTTAGTTGGTGCTGTTGACAATATGGCCGGCGCAGGAAACCGAACTGCACTGAAATTAGGAGTGGAAACTTTCTCCCTCACTTTCCAGCCAAGCCTGTCTGAAACATTCTTCATTCTGTTATACATTCCACCTGAAAAGCGACTCCACTTTTCCCTCATCTCTATTTAGTTTGCAAACTAAAGTGGTTACTTTGGCCTTCTGAACAAGCTCCTTCCTGTCTCGGCCAATCAGATCACACCAAGTGCACTTGTTCTTCCCACTCGGAGGAGCTGGTGCTGGGCAGCTGGTCGGACACAGAGTCACATCGCGGACTGTCGTCCTGGCAGACCTTTGACCCTCTGCGCTCGCCGTGCTCTCCACTCGTGTCAAGGTTTGCCATGTAAGGTAGCGGCATGGTGTCCAGCCCTACCAGGTCTAACTGAGTCGGCCTCTCAGTGACGGCACACTCCTTCTCCTCCATGTCACTCAGCCTCTGAGAGCAGAAACCCACGTCTGCCATCACCTCCGGAGGTTTCCTGCTCTCTGTGGGGACGGTGACCCTGCCATTCTCGTCATCTTGCAGGCTGCCTCCCTCGCCTGCATGGAGTGAACACAGGTTTGAGTCGGTGTCCGAGGAGGTCGGGGGGACCAGGGTGATGCCTTGAGGATTCATGTCGTGGAACCAAGCCATGATGTTGCCCAGCAGGTTCGCGTTCGCCGCCAACGTGGAGGACGAAGACGGGTCTTGGCTGCCACACGTGGTTGAGTCTGTGTCAGTGGAAGATGAGAAAAGGCCTGTTGAGGAGGTGCTGCCACCTGAAGTCAAAGGTATGGGCACAGGAGCCCCAAACGCCCTGCGTCGGCTCTCTGAGTGCTGCACAGAGATGGAAACGCTGGTGGCGGCAGAGTACTGGCTGCTGATGTGCCCAAGTCTCGCCAGGTTATCGCCCAGCTCCAGCAATTCGGAGCTGCTGAGAGAAGCTCGGGGGCGAACCTCCACACCTGGAGTGGTCTGCTCGAGCCTTGAAGGCAGGGAGGTGCCAATGGCACCGAGGGACGCCTCATTGGCAAGAACTTCATGATTGGGCCCACCGCCCGCCATCCCCGAGTCTTGCAGCGACAACTGAATCGCCAGGAGGATGTTGGGGTCGTCATCATCCAAGGAACCAAGACCCTGGAAGATACAAAACATGTCCTCGAGTTACAGTGGATTCGGACTTGGGAGTTCAAATGCTACCAACTTCCCATAATTTAAGGCAGCAGCAGGTAGAACCTGCAGATGTAGATGAGGTAAGACGAAGAAAACATCAGCTGTTGTCATGTCGACATTTTGACACAAACTCCTGCAAGCAATGACAGGTATTTTACAGTTGCGTTGCTGTTTGCTCCAAGCAGGTTTTTGAAGTTTTACATTTATAAAGAGTCCCACATGGTAAAAGGATAAGACTGGCAATATTGTATTCTTTTGTTAACAAGTATGTCAACAGTGTCTCAGTACACTTCCCAAGCCACTCTGTAACTGTCAGCCTCAAGCCTGTTCATTATGAACAGCTCCTAAAAGGACAACAAAAATTCTACAAGGGCTGTGCCCTTCAGTTCTTCGTGAATACTACTCAGAAGAACGTCAGGGGATTATTTTCAGCTGCAGATTCAATGTGCTGGCGAGCATGTTTGGCCACAGAACTTTGTTCGTAGGACGGAATGATTGTGAAGGACAAATGTGTGGCTCCACATGACCTGAGGTTGGATTCTAGATTTTAGAGCTGGGAGATTTGAACAATATTCATGATCACAATGTTTGTCATTAAATTCATGAAACGTATTTTCTTTTTATTTGACATTTTAGATTTTAAACATTTGAAAACAAAAAATGTCTTAAGTGTTTAATAACCACTAATACGCTTTGAACAAGAATTATTGATTAAAAATAAGCCAGTTGAACAAAATCCAATTCAATCTGCATTGTATTAATACATTGTTTACATCCATTTATCACCATGTTGCACAAATGAATAATGGCTGATAATTGTGCTGTATCAGGTTGGAGGGAAAAAGCCAAACTATAACGGCATGGAAACACGTGTCACAGCTTAATTGTATGATATCCAAGCCTTTGAATGAACCCTCAATGCATTGCGTGACATTACCTATTATTGTTAATTATTTTGCGACTTTTTCAGTGCAAAATCAAAAGCAGGGTTGCATTATCCCCCCCCCCCCCGCCTAAATTTCTCCAAATTGCATTTAGAAAAAAACTAAGTGGCGCAGAACTAACCGAGCTCCAGAACAGCATCAGTTTCAAACCACAGTCTTATCGAGCCATAATACCTTTAAGAAAAACCTCTCACAACCAGATCAATGCTGTACTTTTCTGATACTGTCTGTAAAGTTTCAAAGCCTCAGAGGCTTGAGCTACAATGAAATGGCTGTGAACTCACCATCAAAGGGCCCTGCCGGCGTCCACCTCCGACGTCTTGTGTGTCTTCGCAGGAAGAAAGGAAGAAAGAGATCACAGGGGAAAACTGAGCCATTAAACCATTATATGAAAAGCAGTTGAGGCCAATGCTAATCATCACATTTACTAAAATCCCCATCAGTTGAGTAAATGCTGCAAAATGGATAATGGCAACTTAGCAGAAAGTGCACCTTCAGCATTCCCAAGGAATATTCATTAATTCAGTATCTTCTCCAGAAATCAATTAATCCTTCTTGGCACAACGGAGCCTATTAGCTGGCCTCAAAACTGCATGTTTCATCTATCCTTTATTGCATATGGTCAAAGACAAAGCACCACTGTGATGGGCAATACTGATGGATTACAAATATTGACATATTGAACTTTCGCCGCTGTGATTTTCCAGTGTTTTGACCCTAATTTATATTCAATTAAAAGGAAATGCATCAACATTTGGAAAGGTTCACTACATCGATGAAGTGTAGATTTTACACTGTTTGGGGGCGTAGTCTTCTCTATGAACACAGTGCCATGAGGCAGGCACAAGATCGGTCCTATGTAGTTACTGCAGTGTGGTAATGAATCCACTCCCACACCCAGAGCCGTACAGAACAACATTCAGCTGCAGGATGAGCAATAATACCTGCAACAGATGGTACAGACGAAAACACGGTGAGACCTCAAATCTGCTTTGAAAGAGCAAACCTGAGAGGCAACATGAGAACCTGTCTGTGGGCAAAGTGAACAGAAGTGCTGATTCAAAGGCAAGAGGTGATCACAACAGATGCTTAGTGTTTTTGTGTTTAAGCTTTGCTTCTGCAATCACTGTACATGACACTGCTTTTCCGTTTCGCTTTGCTGTTTGATAAGCTCAGCAGTTTGCAGTGCTGTTGGACTTAATATAAACTATACATCACATAGTCAAGCTCTTTCCCTCATTTCCTGATAGCAATCTTAAATAACTCCACCATCTATCTACTTTCCCACTTATTTCACCTTGGGTCATGGTGGCTGTACAGAAAGCAAAGCTCTAACATTCCAGTCATCTGTAACTTCCTCTCGCTATACTGAGGACCTGGAGCAGCTTCCAAAGCAATAGAGATATAATCTCTGCAGCAGGGTTCTGAGCCAGCAATGGCCCCTCCTGGTACACTTCTAATGGGGGTCAACCGGTTGGGCATCCTAATAGATGCTCCTCTAAATATTGAGGTGCAGCAACTCGACTCTGAGTCTCTCCTGGATTGTTCAGGTCCTCTCTGTCAAAAACAGCGAGGCCCGACACCCTTTGGAAAAAAACTTATTTCAACCACTTTTATCCGCGATCGCATTCTTTCAATCATGACCCAAGTTCATGACCATAGATGAGCTTGGGGAAGTAGACTGACTTGTAAACAGAGAACTTCACTCTACAGCTCACTTCACTTCAGCAATATAGTACTGTGACTGCATTACTGTGGCCGCTTGTTCAGATCTGTGGTGGATGTCTCATAAACTTCCGCATTGCCTGCTTCAATGAGGGGGCACGCCGTCATTAACTAACTCAAGTAAGTTTTCAAATGCTCCATAAATATTTAGCTGGGTCGAGTTTAGGTGAGGAAAGTCCATCGTAGTCAGCATTCGGCCTTTTCACTGAATTTTTATACCCACAGCTTTGAGGCGCCATTGGACTCATTATCCAGCTGCAGTGTGTACTCTTCTGTACGAAGATGCAGACCAGAGGGCGAACCATGCCAATAAAGAATAGAGAGCTACTTTCTCTTTAGTCACGGGGTAGCTGATTCAGTGCAGGTCCTATACTATAGCAAAATATCTAGAGACTTGAATATTCCCAGCACCATGTTTCACTGTGGGTTTGATACACTGCAGTCTCACTCCGTTGCAGTCATAAATCTCTGACTGGGGTTCATGAGTGAGACGCATTTTTTTTCGACTATCCTCTGTGTACGGCTGGTGTGGTTTGGCCTCGTTTCCCCTCCTGAAAAGAGGTCTGAAGATGTCTGCGACAACAGCTAGACGGTTTTCGTATGACAACTTTTGCTGGTTAGTCTTATATCCTTTATTCAGCAAATTCTGCATCTGTGACAAACTCCCTCGGTTCGCTCAGTGAACAAAGCCTGGTGTATCGATGCAGCGATGGTGTGATCACTTCTAAACTGCTTTAGGTAGAAGCGATCCAGTTTTCAGTGTTTTGAAGTGCTATGCGCTGCGCCCTCATGAAATCATAAGTCTAGTCATGATTTGTTGCCGAGTAAATCCCTTTCTGCTTCGCATAATAATCTGGCTTCTGACACTAGTTTCTCACTGTCACAATAGGACTTTGTAAGGAATGTCCTGAGAGTAGATTCACTTGAATAAACATGTGATTAGTAGATTAAATCATTGAAAGTGCCAGCTGAATGCTGCTTTAATTGAGGGTGGAAAAAAGAGTTAACCTGGTTGAATAGCTTCGATAATGTGACTTCAAAGCTGATTTCAAAGAGGCAATCAAATTAGGAGTTAATATTTAGGATCGTGTCATGCAGATATGGAATGTTTTAGTAAAGTTTATCGACTGTGGATGTACATAGACATAATTAATTTCTTTATAAAGGCTTTGCACGTGAATCTACTTGGCAAGAAAAACCCAAATCTCTGAGGGAGCATCTTAAGGGAGTTCATATCTGCTGCAGTACCGAAGGTGCTGTCGCTGAGGTCGTCGGGGTCAGGTGTGTTGCTACGGAGACTGGACATGTCGCCTCGCCTCCGCTGCCTGTGTCGCCGCCTGTACTGGAACTCTGCGTACTCCTTGGGGAAAAAAAGCACACATAAAACCTCATAGGTTGTAGTTTGTATTTGCTTCTTTTGTTCAACTCAACATGATTGATGTAATGTGCTCAACATACAGCTTTCTGGACAAAAAAAAAGTGATATTTGGGCTAAATATTGATTGGTGAATTAAATAGCCAAATGTGGTCTGCAAAGAACAGCAAACAGGCTTCAGACGCTTTCATCTTCAGACCATAACGTCAATCACTGTGTTTCTCAGATGAATACAGCCAGAACACACACACACACTTAAGGATTTACGTTTACCTTCCTGACGTACATTAATGAAAAAAAAAAACAATGTTTATTCCAAGTTTAATTCTCGTGAGCATGAAATAATGTAGCACTCTAAAAGCCACACAACAAAACAATATGTTCTATTTAATGCAGGTTGTGAGATAAGTGTAATGCATTTCATTAATCTGACTAACAGAGTGTAACTTGCTAGTTTAGAAATGTTCCCTCTGGGGAGTCTGATGCTGAATTCATTAATATAATTTGTGTGTTAAACAATGAATCAAGTAAAATTACAAAGAAGTGTGTCAAATGTGTCAAAACATCTCTAATTATGGGAATATCAATGGCGATCAACGTTTAAATCATTAATTTCACACTGATAAAAAAGACTGGTAATGCTTTGGCATTCAATTAGCATTCAGTGTCAACAGTGAACCAAAAGATTAAAAGAATATCTTAATATCTTAACTAGTCCCAATTATGTGTCCTTTTATTAGAAAACAGATTTTCATAAAGTCTTTCACAGTATCAGGATTCGGATAAATGAGATGGTACCTGTGATCTTTAAGTATCAGAAAATTTAAATATAACCATTATCCCTTGGGAGTGACTGAGGAATGCCAGACTGCATCGAGAAAGTTTACATAGAAGCAATTTTTAACAAAATCAAACGATTGACTGTAGTCTTCAATCAATCATCTTATTCATTTGGAAAACTCAGTCACATTCATTTCAAATCAAAGCCTGCCATCCAAACTCTTCTTTCATGTTTCCAGCACACTAAAAATAGCCCTCTATGAAGTCATTGTAAGAAGCATGGAGCGGACCATCTGTAGCTGTGCCTGTGAGGCAGTGTCATCCAGCTTTGATTATTTTTATGGTGTTCCCATTAACCAGTGCAGCTGAGGAACACGCGCTCTTAATTAGGGGACATTTTTAAAGACTCAGTGTTCAGCATCTGGTGGTAGTATTTAGCATGAACTGAAGAGGTACGTGCTCAAAAGTATTTGTTGACAACAACAGAGAATGATGCGATTGTTTGTTGTTCTAATCCAGTATGGGAACAAAAGGTGGAAGTGAGATAAGTGTCTCGCCTGTATTTACATTGATAATTTGTTCTTTTGAAGGCAAGCCGGTCTTTGTAGCCTCACTAATTATTTTCTCTTGCCTTATAAACCTGCAGGTGCTTCAGCTGGCTTGTGTACTGCATTTCTCTTAGGGATCGTTAACCGTACAGCACAGCACAGATACACATTAAGCTCTGACAGTTATGCAGTAGTCAGCACGAGAGACGCACTTTAGTTACTTTAATTCAGTGAGACTGTGTTCACAAAACTTTTATTCTGAGGTGGAGAGGCAGAGAGGAGAGATGTGATGGCAAAATTCTGAATACCGGGTGTGTCAAACTCATTTTAGTTCAAGGGACACACGCAGCACAGTTAAGCTGCATCTCGCATCAAAGATCGCGAGTTAAATTGCAAAGAAGTTGTTTACATTTACTAAATAACTTGAAATGTATAGTTAAAATGAGGTGTAATCTGATAATCTACCGGCCAAGTCGCTGCCTTGGCCGAACAATTTCTGTTGTTTCATGACTAATGACAATGCTGTCATCTGCTGGTCACTTCCCACTCAGTGTTTTCTTCTGTCCCTCCAGTGGACAGATGAGGAATGACTGTTGTTTTTATTCTTCGTGATTTTTCACAATATCCAAAGGCATTATGTGGGCCAGATTGAACCTGCTTTTCATGATTAACAACATATGAGACGATCATCTTCATCCTCTTGCAGGTAGCACCTCGGTTGCTTGTTGGGTTTCTATCTATTAATAATTCATTAATATACTCATATTTCAAATTGGGTGGAGTCAATACACTGGATCCAGGATTGGATGTCAAATATCTGCGCATCAGTGGCTGTTTACTCAGTAAACCTTAAGTAAACATGCGCTGCTGCATGGTGCAAAGCAAGCAGCGGGGGGAGGAGGAAGATTCAAAACTTGTTTATCATCCTGGCAGACAGGGCTGATCTTCTCATTTGTTTCTCTAATTGACCTTTTTCACAGCAGACATTTTGACTTGTCACAGTGGGAAAGTGCAGAGGTATTAATGATGGCTACATCCCACTTAGGAGAGGTCCTGCTCTTGTGCATGCTGGTTCACTGGCATGGCTGACTGGGACACTTAATGGAACTGAGCAATCATTAAGCCCTGCCTTCACCCGCTGTCACAAATCAAAATGTCTGCAGTGAAAAAGGTCTGCCGGGAGATGTTGTGCATTACATGAGTTAAAAGATGTGCAAGAAATCCCGCAAGGCTCATTTCTCATGTAAAATTAGCATTTTGATGTCACATTTTTAAACAGCTACGTGAAGGACATAAGTGATTGGTGGCTTTCAGCTGAGTGAATTTTATTCCCATGAAAAACCTGGATGTTTAAGGACTGCCACAATGTATTGAGTGATGTGCCATTGTGTCAAGCTGTGCTGAAAAAGGAGGCAGGTCAATACTCAAACCATTATGTGGTCGACAGTTTTATGACTGTAAGTGTTAACTGCAAACACCTGATACTAATGTGCAATGATCGGGAGTAGCCTATTTAGGTGTTTGCCAGAGAACTGTGCTTTTTAGTCATTCCAAATGGGTGCACAGGGGAACACTGAACCATCTGGCTCGCTACAGTGTGTTGAATAACACCGTGATCTTCAGGTCACCACGGCTTGTCAGTGTTCCGCCATGAAATTCCAACCAGCAACGTCAAGAACACTTCCACACACATGCTGAATTCATGTAAAGGTATATTGTGGGATAACACATTTTAAGAGCAAAAAGACATGATTTATGTTTGTGTAATAACCAAACCCAATTTTGTGTTGTACTAATACAGGAAATGGGGCTTTTCAAAGGATGGCCCCTGCAATCCTCAATCAACCTCCTTGAACCTCTTAGACTGGACCTGCTTTGTCTCGCCAAGTAAGAATCATTTACTTTGATTCTATTTCACATTCTTTTTCACATGATATACTATTAACACTCATATTTCCATGGGGTGTAAAAACTATGACTCTTCTTGTGCTGCTTAAATGATCTGGTTTAGATATTTCATCTCAAAAATAATGAAGCCCTACTTATTTACTACTAACTGATGTGTTACATCGGAGCACACTGATGAGCCACTTTCAGACCAAAATACTAATGTGTCAAGAGTAATGTAACTGCAACTTCAGCATGAGCTCCTCATCCGATGTGACTTATAGTTTTTTGTAGCTGTAATTAGGTTTTGCACCTTTATATCCATTCACCAATTGTCTATACTGTTATACCAGCTGACGAGAGGCAGAATGCAATGTACTGAAATGGTCATCATGCCACAAACACAGATTTGATGATAAATATCCGCAATCAACGTACAATGTCGAAACTTGTATGATTTGCACATTTGTGGCTTCAGCACTTGTATTATTTAACTATACACAATTAACTGAAAACTATGGAAAGCATTGTTCCGTTACCTCAGGTGATGCAAAGCCTAAGTACTCCCAGTCCCACGGTCCGCCAGCAAAACTGCAAGTCAGCAAGAGAGAGGAATGTCACACAAGGGTATCAAATTGTGATTAATAGATGAAAGTGTATCATTAATTGGTCACACCTGATCATTTCAAAGGTCAGATATATTACACACGGAGCAGGGTTTTTGTACGAGACAGATCACAAGTTAACACTCGGCAGCTTCCCGTCGGTGTCTCACCTGCGCCTGGGGGCATCGGGAGAGTCATTGGGGGCCACTCCTCGTGCGACTGAGGCCAAGAACTCCTGCCTTTTCTGCTGAACCAGGCACGCCGCACGGATGATCTTGTGGCGCGGAGTTCGCAGGTAAGGCCTGTTCACCTTTTGTGCCAAGTCCTCGGTCACCATCTCCAAATCCGTCTGACAAGAGAAAGAAAGCTGGCTGAGAGATTTTTTTGGAGGTTTTTTTTTTTTTTTTTAATCAAAAACTTTGCAAGAGTGAATTTAGGGTATGATTACACAATCTGAATTTTTAAAAGGGCTCACTAAACTTTCCGTTCGCAAACGGGAGTGTTCAAGGATAGAGAGACATTAAAAGTGGCGCGACAAGTGAACTATTTTTCAAGGAACTGTTTATGTTTCGACTTCACATTGCATTAATTTTACAAGCCTTTAGGAAGCCCTATGGGGTCCTTGCTCATTTATTTTAAAGTGTCTGAAATATAAAACACAGCATGAAAGTACATTTTGTACTTATACTGGCAATCATTAAGAATTGGGTACTGGATGTTTAAATAAATGCTGAGATATGCAGATATAACCGAGGCAGATTGTGAAGATCATGAGGTAGAAAGCTTTAGTCCCACATCTCTAATGGCCCATATAAGACTGACTGCTGTGAACATTTGTCTTTCTTCTCAATAAGTACGCCTGAAACCTGCATAAGCTCGTAGATCTCTTTCTTTGTGCTTTTGGGCTCCAGAAAGAACCCGTAAGGATAAGAGCACTTGAGGATGCGGCGGGTCTTTAGTAGTTCTAGGACAGCATCTTCAATGAACGTAGTGTCGGGCGGGCCTCCTTCTCCTGTGAGAGAGAAGAAGAAAACTGTCAGATAACATAAAATCATTGTCTGCTTTACTTCTTTAAATGACAAACCTTATTCCAGCCTAAATTACTTGAAGCACTGAATTATGACATTTGTTTAAAAAGCAGGTCCAATGTGCTAAATTTAGTGTTACTCCTGATTCTTTGTTCCATTACCATGTCAAGAATTATGGGAAGGGAGGTGAAACGGCCTCTTTAGGGGTTTATTCAAGTTTCACTCAAGTGAATTCTAACAGTGTTATTTAAACATTTTGAATAAAACATTCAACTCCATTTGGGAAGTGAAATGTACTAAACATTGATTTTGAGATGATTACTGAAGTAGAAACCAGTTTGAGATTACAGAATGTAGGGGTGAACTATTCAATCTTGGAGCTGAATCAAAGTCGTGATAGCTGAGTTTGTCATTTCCGTCAATGGAAACCAAAATGAGTGTTACCGCTGCAATAAAGATCTAGTTAAATTTCAGCTGTTGCCTATCAGAACAGAAACTGGTGATGCTGAACAGACTGTAATTGCCTGTACAGATTGGTGTTTTAAAGGGCTCGAGACAATGCTTATTCACAAAGCCACACTTTCTTGTTACTTAGAAGTGCCTGGTGAGTAATAACTCTTCCCACTGTTGTTAATACATTATTAAAGCACCTTGGTGTTTTCTCCCACCTGCCTACTTCTCAAAGCTCAATATCAGAGGACTAGATTAAGATGCGTCGAAATGTGTAATAAAGATCGACACTGTTATGGCAGACTGCACACTCACTTCCACTCAGGGCCCGACTAAGCTGCTCCATCTTCTCTTTGGCTGTTTTTAACAGGCGCTGCTCCAGCTATTGCGAGGGAGAAAGAAGCCGTTAGGTTTTACTGTTTACTGGAAACTCATCCTGACGAGCCCACCCAACCAAACAATGGAGACACATCCGAAATACGAGATTACATAAATTAGTGAAGGTGAGAGCTGCAGACTACATTTACAAGGCTTTGTGATGTGCAGAATACAGTCCTACTTTATTTTCAATTCTGTAGTTATGAAGTTTATTACATTGGGCAGTATGTCCACCTATGAGGCCGTGTACCAACTTTCTGCTCTGGTGCAGGGAGCCGACTGGCCGCATTCATTGCATTCGTACACTATGCAAAACAGACATCATTGGAAGGCAAAGCCAGACCGGTTTACCTGATAGCTGTGCTCATGGTTCTTGAAGCGTGTGTAGTAGTGCATAAAACGGTCGAGTTCCTGAAAACTCTTGTGCTTCTTCTCTGCCTGCGAAAGCGTGATGAGACACCAGTCACAGTCTATAATCTCTGAGCATGTTGTTCCCTCCCATACAGAAACTGTAAATAATGTGGCCGTGAGAAGTCAAAGTAAATAGTGCTACTGGTAAAGTCTCTATTTGTGATTGCGATAAATGCAAATAACGACCAAGTATGAACAGTTTTTTTTAGCCAGGGAGGATGTATTCTGGATGGCCGAAGACCAGCTTGCATGTTTTCTTTTACTTGGGGACATGCGGACTAACGCTTGTACCCTTCTCGGCTGTTTGCATATATTTTTACATTTACCCATGTAATATCGCTGCAGTCTATTTCCATTTAAAACTAACATACATTAAAAACAACAGGAGGCACAGCACAATATTTACTGTGTGCCATCTTAAAAAAAGATGCTACCTGAGAAACACAAGCCATAACTCAAGGCTGTCATATTTTATAAAGGATACAGTTAACCGTGCTGGAAATATATAAATATATATAAAAAAAAAGGATGAAAATAAGATAGTGCTGTGCGCCCGTGTGTATGCGTCTACCTCTTCAGTCATCTCCTTTGACTGCTCCTCCACCTGTTGGATGACCTCGTAGCGCGTGCAGCGGTAGTAGCCCCCCGTCGACGAGCTGTGCTTTTTCCACTCCTCCAGACAGATCCAGCAGAAATCGTACTTGCACTGCAGAAGCAGGGTGCAAAGGGGAAGGTTCCGTTAATTCTGCTCTGGTCAGATAACACTTTAAAGAAAAAGAAAAAAAAACGATGACGACCATTTGTTGACACTGGTACAGGTGTGCCAGTGAATTTGAGATGTCATGGCACACTGAACAAACAATGGAAACCACCCCTTGTGTGACATGCGACACACATAAATCAGCTGCTTATTTGCACCTGATTACTGCTACCCAATTCAGCTGGAACAATCGAGTATGAGCAGAACAAGATAGAAAAGTTGTTGCGGTGTGCCTCGGAGGGCCAATGTGTGGGATTTCAGTGGATCTATTTGCAGAAATGGATTTGGTATTCAAAACAGTGTTAAGTCGGGGGGTCAGTCTGTGTGAAATCTGAACAGACCTCCTGCTGCGATCCTGCTTTTCTTTATATGAATTTCAGCCAGCTTTGACGAGGAATGCTTGCATCTTTAGACATGCAGGTCACAGAACAACCTTGGATCATTTCAACCATGTAATACACAGGGAATTCAAAAGTAAACTTTTTGAGAAGCACTTAATAAATTCATACCAACAAAGAGACAACAGAAATAATTTCCACAATTGGCACATTGATGTTATATGCATGAAATATAAAGCAAATTCAATATGTTAAGTTGAGAAGACTCAGAGATCTATTGATAATACATAGACCCTCTGTAGTCTATAGCCGCATAACAATAAGAACTGTTGCATTTGTAATCGTTTATAAAGAACAAGTACTTTGTATCTAGATGGTAAATAATTCATCTTTATTAGAGTACATAATACAGTAGCCCAGAACATACCATATCCCCTCTGCCATGTTTGTGTAATCTTTTTATGACACAGATACCTATAAAAGAAGGAAAATTCACTTGGCTGCTATCCGTAACATTGATACTCAATGACACTATATCCTACAAACTTTGCATTGTACTGCCTAACCAAGTTACAATTAGGAGCGAAGAGCATCTTTGTAAAGATTCTATGACTCATCCTATTCATCAATGTTTTTCCTTTACAGATGACGATTCACAAGAGACGTGGCATCTGTTTGAACCTCTGAGTGAATCCTCGACGCTGCTGCCACTAGAAGGCACTCAGACTACATCTGTGATCAGCGAGTTCCACCGGGCAACAAAACACTACAGCCTCTCCAATCTGCAGACTATTTGGATGTAAGTGATTTTTCTCTCCGTGACACAAGTGCTTCTGTGGGTGACAAGTTCGCCAGACTAACAAAAAAAAAAAAAAACCCCAGCTGAGATCAGTGTTGTCGTGGAAACACAATGTTTACATGACACCTGAGAAGACTCAATAGCGAGTAAAAGCTGAACCTGGGGAAGGCGTGAATGGAAGGACAGTCAGACAGTAAACACCACATGAACCAGAGACTTGAGATCTAAATGTGAGGAGCCATGCCAGATAGAAGAAAATGGCAATGAAAAGACAAAGGTTTCTTAGTGACGCTGAGTCCTGTGTTTCCAAGCAACAGGGGTGAAGCCATTTCTTAGCGCGTAATAACAGGTCAAGAGGCTGGGCCCTCCATGGCCTCTCAGCCCCATGAAAGCTGTGCCATTTCTCCCAAACCAATCTTCATCTGTGGTCGGCCTCTTTAACCAGCAGAGACGGCGGCAGGGCTGTCACAGAGACCAAAAAAGATCCAGGCTGCATGTCTATAACGTGCTCCTTTTCATGCTCTGCCCTCCAGCAACAGAGACACAGGTGGGCAACATGACAGTGTCTATTTAACCATCTCAACTCTCCACCACCACCAGAGTCTTTTTTTTTTTTTTAAGGCCTGAGTAGCGTTGAAGCTTTCTGATGGATATTTTTTCCAATATGACAGTAAGTGTCTCTCCAGCTTCTGCTTTTGACAGCAGGTCACCACAGCAAGTCCTTCCAACTTGCACCGTAGGTTTGGCGAGTTTTTACACCGTAAAACTATTCCTGCCACAGCCTGAATTCCAACCCCAGTCAAGGTCAAAGTTTAACCCCATGCCCCACCTGAAGGAAAGCACTCCTAAAACTATAGCTTATAATACTAATACTGCTGACTGCACAATTGCAGGTGTATAGGTAATGGCCTATAAGCTACAACCCAAGAAGAATTAAAACGTGCTTTCAAAATGTTAGAACTGCAGCCAACAATGTAATATGTAAAAGACACTTGGAAATATAGGATTGTTCACTTTTGCAATTTGCTTATTAAATACAGAAGATGGCATAGTTACCACATGCATTCAATGTGGATATATTGATAAAACACTCTGGTTGTAAAATTACTTTATGACATTACTGGTAAGTTGTTACATTATGGGCATTATTACATTTCAATATTCAAAATTCTTACATTATAATTTGGTAGGTATTATATTATTGCTTGCTACAAGGTGATATGTAGTAAATCTGAATACTATGATAAATATAGTTTTCTTGTTGTTGTTTTTTTATTTCTTATATGCTGTTGAAGTTCCCACTAGCAGCATTTCAAAGTTGTTTTTTTTGCCTTGAGTTTCATGCTTCTGATTTCCTCCCTGTGGGAACCAGGTATAAAATAATTAACTTGCCAATCAGGTGAAATGTTTGATTTCGGTAATCTCAAAATTTGATGAATTTGTTGCCGTTAATAACACTTCTATATTAAACTATCTGTAATTTAGAATTTGCAGGGCATGAATGGTCAGTGCATGGAAACAGAGTTTCTCACAGCTTAGTCAGTCTATTTGTGATACGGATACTGTGCATGCTGATCTCACAATGTTAAAATTGTGATACATTGTGCAGTTTATAACAAGAAACTATAAACGTCTCTCAGGATCCAAAGACTTAACTTCCAAATATTAAAGTGCTGGCTGACAAAAGACAGAAGATTAAACGTATCTTGTCAGATCTCACTGCACTCACAAAATGGATGGATATCTGCCCAATACATTATGAAATATCAAACCTGAGATTGAGGCTTGAGCTCAATGCAAGTAGAAGGCTTGTAGAAAATCTAAAAAAAATGGATCACTCTGGTGTTTGAGTAGCACATGTGTGCTTGGTTAATTTGGCTGTAAGATTCTGATTTGTCTTCCGAGGTTCTTACTGAGTGAACAAACTTCATTCTCAGTTGAACTGCTTGTTACCACGAGCCTCTCTTGGGTACACCAGCACTGGTGTGAGCCAAATCTCGTATAAATGGTTGAAAACTCAAAGAATTACACACAAATGAGTAACTCAGGTGCCTATGCAACGTTTGTTCACCCATTATAACAACGTGCTCCCTCAGTAAATGGTGGAGATGTTTTTAGATGTCAGTATAATTGAAAACACTGTTTTACATTTCAGGTAATCACAATTAGACACAATCTACATTGTTTTATTTCAACACAATGTCAAAAACTGCAGTTGTCTGTTAGTTTGTAGGAATTACATTTCATTTCAAACACCAGTACACTGCTCTGAATACACTTAAAGCAAGTTAAGTTCATATTGAGAGCTATAGTTTTCAAAGTGTGGAGCGGGCCTCCCCTGCACACCTCCCAGGTCTTTTGGGAGGAAAAGCTACAACAGCAGCAGCAACAGCAGGAGGAAAACCGAGGTGTAAGGAGTTTTTTTCTGAGCAAGATTTATTTTTTCTTGAATTATTTAAAACTCAGGATTAAAAACACACTCACTCGCCCACATTTTCAAAAGTCCAGTTTAGACTGTTTTCTCAAAAAGAAAACAACCTAATAATAGTTCTGGCAAAAGCCGGTGAGAGTCACTTCATTACATATCACATTAGTAAGACAAGTGTAAAATCTCCTTAACTCACCTTCGCACACTGCATGTGATTACAGCCCTCGTTCTTCTGTATTGGAGATTTGCAGTTGGCGCAGGATTTGGAGTTAGTGAGCAGCCATAAGCAGTTGGCCGCGTCCTCGTAAGCTTCACTCACACCAGCCACTTCAACAGGAAGAGAGGAAAGTAAACAGAACAAATAAAGGCATAATGAGACAGAATGAGAATGGCTATTACTACAGCATCAAAACAGAGCACTATACTGAGTGGGAAATTGTCCTGCCTGACTAATGTGTATTGCTTATATATTTTGCTAACATCTCCCAAGATGCTCATGCGCCCACACACACACATGCACAGACAGAATAATTGGCTATTATCAAAGAACCTCTGATGGGCTGTTTGAAATGCCAAGATAAAACAGAATCTGGGGAAATCGAAGGGGAAGATAGTTTTGAAACAAAATAATTTGCTTTTATCTTCTGACTGTCACATCAACAAAGTGGCACTTTGGAGCGACTCGGGGCACCTTAAATCATCTGTTAGATTGCCCTCAGACCAATTACTGCCTCTAAGCATTGCATACTCTCACTGAGTAGGTTGTTCATTTTAATTAATAATTCATCATCAACATGGTGGATTTTAATTGGCTCAGTGCTAAACTGTTTGTAATTACTGAGGTTGAGTTGCGGGGACATCACCTCGCAATCAATCAAACTTGCAGCCCCCAAAAATGTCTGAGAGAGTGACAGGACTGAATTACGAGCTAAACACACAAGCTTAAACGACAAAGTAGATAAATACAGGAAAATGGATTGACTCCTATTGAATAAAAGTACCAGCCGAAAAGAAAACGGAATAGGCAACACTCACATTCCTCTGGTCTCATCTCAGTGACTTTGTGGAGCCACAGCTTCCAGGTCTCACAGTCGCAGGGCTCGTGGGCCTCACCCTGACACTCCCTGGAATAATGAACGCACAGAAAACCACCGTCGCCATTAGGCCAGCATCTTTGAAAAATCACAGCAACAACAGAAGGGGTTCACTTTTCATCTTCACACATGTCATGTTGCACTGATGACTGACCAGCAGAAGAGGTGGCCTTTGCCACAGTCTACAGCAGGAGCCCGGAGGAGAGGAAAGCTCAAAGGGTCCGAGGTTGAAGTTCCCGGGCCCTGTGTGCTCAGGCGTACTGCTCTCTCACAGCCTGCTTCTGGACACCAGCGGATTGCTGAATTGTTTTCAACAAAAGCCTGTCAACAGAAGGAAAAAAAAAAAAACAAGGCTAATCTATATGAGTTTATAGTCCAAAAATCTACTGTTCGCTTAACAAAAAAACATTTTTTACTGAGGGGGAAAAAAAAAAGTATTTTTATTTGATAGTGTACCCTTAATAGGAATTTCAGTTTGATTGGTTGGCTTAATTTTAATACATAAATAGCACAAAGGAAGGAATGTGTTGTTAATAGATGGAATAGTTATCAAAATACCATACAACCATAAAAAATTTGTTAATCAAAGTGTAGTAGTTTCCAGCTGTATAGTTATTAATTTTATCCAATTATACCTAACCACATGTTTCTCTCCATATAATATGTTAACACCTAATGAATGACACTGTGGTATTAAAGCGAAACCTTGTCTTCTCAAGTTCAGACCAACAGGTAACAAATCAAAAGAGATCCTGAAGTCGCTCTGTGACGGATTTAGAGGCACAACAAAAAAGACAAAACAAAAGGAAAGTTTGAATTAAAAAGAAACAGAAAAGCTCTTCGCTCCTCTGACAACACAAACACACTGGACATGTTCAGTGTTCATCTCTTCATGAGAGTGTATTATTTCGATCTTCTACAGGATCATGGATCAGGACATGAGTGTTTTATATCCCCATGTACCTTGATGTCAAACTGGAGGTAGCGCCTGTCCATCTCTCTGGAGACCACACTCTCTATGACCTCCACCGGCACCAGCTGGTAGCAGTCAAACGCCGGACAGAATATGTTGTGTGCTTCTCCTTCTTGAATCTTTAGATTCAGAAACCTAAAAACAAGCAAATGTAACAAGTATAACATTTATTTAAATTAACTATATACAGTGGTTTGTCATGCAGTTTGAAATAGTATGGGGGAAAAAAAGATGGCGATGCATATTAGTTCTTATGTTAGTAAGTCTCTCACTTCACTTCTGTGGAATAAGTACATTGAATATTAACACAAAATGTATTCAGTGTCATCTTTATTTAAACAGCACATCAGGTTTACTAAGAAGCAGGAAAAACACGATAAAACCACAGACACAAATATGGAATACATTTTTTTTTATAAATGTACAATTTAGAGTAACATTCAAAGTTCAGTGACATGGCGCTACCCATTTGACTCACCCTTCCCAGCATGCTCTGCAGAATTCATGGCCACATGACATGTCAACGGGCTCCTCAAATTCAGAGATGGAAGACATGCAGATCCCACACTGTGAGAGAGAGAGAGAGAGAGAGAGACACACACACACACACCCAAGGTCAAAAAACCAGAAAGATCAATGTCAGACCCCCCTCCTTCAGTCCACTGGTTTTAAGTTATGGAAGAAATCAACACTTGTTCATTCAACCTTGATTTTTAATTTCTTTCAGTGTTATATTGTTTTTTGATACTTTGTCTGCCTCAAAATTCTTTTTTTTCCGTCATCATTTCAATAATCATTAACTTCCGTGACCTTTGTTGTTTTGTGTTGTCAGCCCTATAACTCTAACCTAAACAAGCTCACAGAACTCAAAACTTTTTGTGTAACAGATTACACAAGAATATTTAAGTGATGTTGTAAAATGTTTAAAGATAATATTTAAATAATTTCTTTCATATTAACTTAAAACACTTAACATCACTTAATTATTATTGTGTAATCTGTTCCAAAAAAGGTTTTGAGTTCTGTGAGCGTGTTTGGGTTTACAATGTGAATCAATCTTCATTTAAAGCACTATTACCGCCTGAAGCATAAACAGCCCTTTAAAAAGGTAAACATTTTGCTTAAAATTTCAGCCTAATCAGGCATTCATTCAAAATGACGTGATTGGTCTCCTGATTTTTAATATCGAATGGAATTTCATGGATGGGAAAGTTATACTTGTATCATTTTGACGTGGGAAACTGCTTAGTGGATGAAATTAGACACAATAGTAGCCCTGGAGTGCTGGAATTATGACTTCTGCTCATTGTGAGGCTCACAGAAGAGATTCGTTCTGTCATCAGTTGCATTTTCTCACACCCACACAAAGACCAGCCACAAACAGAGGACGAACACAAAAGCCTTGTTACAGTGAGAGACTGACCCTCGCGGAAGACATAAAGAAGGCAGTGTACTTGAACAATGTAAGTATTGATTTGTGAAAGAGCACAATGCGATATTATCAACTGTAACCTTTAAAAGAGCCCTTGAGTACACTTGTTCGATTGGCACCGGGCCGGGTGAGACATGCCTTCTCAGTTCCAAGAGGATACTGTCAAGACAAATGCAAACTCTGATTCCTTGCGAAGTAATTGATTACTCAAGTCTGTCAGCTTCAACTATCATTTTTCAACACGTTACTTCAAAATCACCAAAAAGATAGGTTCTTTCATACTCAACTTTTCAGAGACCGACAAAAAGCCACTTTCACAATAGGCAGGTGTCAGAAGCATCATAAAAAGTACTACTTTCACACTTTTGTGCATGGTGTAATTTCGTCAAAGCAACAGATCATAGTAATCAGAGTTCATGAATTCTGAATGACAAACTTTTTTACTCTTCATTGCAAATTCTGCACCATGCTCTTTAAATGCATCCGGTTTTGCGGGTTGCTACACAGGAAAGTTACCAACATAAAGCAACGCCTATACTACAAGGTACAAGCTTCAACTAATAACAACCAAAAAATATGTAATGAGCAAAACAATACCACACTGCATCTAAACAGCTCAAATACTGTTCCGTGTCTCCCTCTAAATCAAGCTTCTTTCTAAAACAACTCCACTCATGGGCCACTTTGTTTATTTCCTGGTTATACAGGAAGTGTTCGTAGATGGCATACATGATGATGTTCTTGCATATTCAAGTACTTACTAGTAGTTGTCTCCGATTCAGTAGAGGGTGAAAACATGGAGTTAAACTGAAACTTGTTAGGGCTGAATTTGCACAAGCCCTGACAAGAAAAATCGACAAAATCATGTAAGCTGATGAAGGCCGTCAGCCTGGAAATTTTATTTGGGTACCAGGCATAATAGTGTATTAGGCGTAATTTTCACCTTCGCAATTTGTCAGAAGACGGCAGAGGAAACATCCATGCATGCTTGTTAATTATGTGGATGTCACAGACAAGGTCAGATTTACAGGTGGGCAATTTAACAGAGGGTGTGTAAGTCCTCCTTCAGCAGGGAGTCAATAGAAATCCATGATAACCTTGCTTAAAAGCAGATTCTGTGTCGAAATAAACCATCCTTTAGGATTTGATGGAATGTTTATATATTCATAAATGTCTATGACAAACAACAGCTTTGTCCTACTGGTTAAATTGTAAAACAGCTACAACGACAGGTATTTATCTCTCCATAAGCCGTCCATTCATTAATGTGGGAACATTTTTAACTTTTAAGTTTGATCCAGAAGAAAGTTAAAAAGAAATGTAATTTTGTGTTTACATTTTCAGTTTCCGTCCTGGGAGAGCTGAACCTTAATAACATACTTTAATGAAAATATAAATTTTATGTTGGCTCCCTGCATATATCAAAATGAACAAAGCAGCGGTTCTCCTTGGAGTCAACGAAGACCTGCATTTGTTTATGTTTGCGGTGCAGACCACTAGAATACTAATGACTGTGAGCAAATTAATGCTGGGTAAAAGTGAAACATTATTTGGTGAGACAGGTGTGATAGCAAAGATTTAAATAATTCAGTGGAATCACTTCAGGAAACGTGTGGCACCGAAGGGACTTGATTTAAACAAACACCTGTGTACAGTTTTTATAGGTACACTGCCAGTTACAATTTGTCTCTCCATTTCCAGGCTTGCAGCTATCCCTTGTTCCTATAGCAGCTCTGTGGTCAGGAGAACATGCTGCTCCCTGAGGCTGCTTGCGCTTTAATTTCATTTGATTGTTCTGCACCGATAAGTACAGTTAAACAGACACTGTAATAATGGTCTCATCAACTACAATCGGCTACTGTCCATTCAAGTTCTCTCAAACTTTCTTAACTTAGAAATGCTGGAAAAAAATACAGTTCAAGGCACGGTCTCACTTTGTGCACATTCATGTCAGTGCTGTCACCGGGAGGCACATATGAATAGCATCTCCAACTGCAGCCTTAAGGAGTTATTGCCATGCATGATTTAAATGTCTCCCTGCTCCAACACAGCAGATTCACAAGGACGACTCATCATCAAGCTCTGCGGAATTGTGATAATGTGCCGTCATTGCAGTCAGGTGTGGAGACATCTAAACCAGGAGTGGGAAAAGTACAGTCCTGTAGAAAAACTCTGCCCTACTTTTTCATTTTTATATTTCCTACAAATGAAGCTTAACCTTCAAATTTATCAGGTTAAAAAAAAAAACCTGACTCATTTCATTTCTTTCCTGTTAGGGGACTTCAGGACATCCGTTACCAGAGTAGACTCCTCGTCAGCAGGCACAAGGCTGATTTGGTCCGGGGAGGTGATGGACGAGCGGGTGGTGCGTGGCGTTCGAGGTGAGGGCAAGGTGTCCCATGCATTATAGCCACTTGGAGGTGGATTGGGCATCTGCACCCCTGAGCGATGACAGCAATCCTCTGCATTGGTCATCCAGGCCTCTAAGAGCTTCTCTCTGTCCCAGTCTGATGCAAAAACAAAAACGACTTGTAAAGGAACAGACACACAACATGTAGGACGAAACATAAAATCATTCTGAAGGAACTCTATGACAGTCTAAACAATGGAGTTGCATGATCTTTTAGTGCGTTGGTAATCAGATTTTCTCCCACAGTCCAATAAGGTTCATCATACAGGTTAATTGGTGATTATAAATTACCTGTGGGTGTGACTGTGTTGCCTCTGCCTGTGTTTGCCCTGTGATGCAGAAGCAACCTGTCCAGAGTGAACCCTGCCTGTCAGCTGGGAGCAACCCAGACTTGGATAAAGCAGTACTGAAGACTGATCCAGGTAAACAATGGAGAAAAATTCCACTGCATATACAATCAAGGCTATAAATCCTTCGTTTTTCAATGACTCGAACTACATATAAACATTGCAGTCCTGTTTATTTAGTCATGTTATGAGAAAGGAGGCTAAACTCTGTTACATGAAGGGTTTTTAAATAACATCTCCAATCTAAAATCATAGGAATGGTGAAAGCTCTTATACAACTTTAATTCAGCCCGTTACAAGATTTGTTCTCAACTGAACACCTGTTTCTTCCAAATAAAATCCATTTCCCGCACTGCATCCTGTCTTGTATTTGCTGGAATTGAGTTAAACATAAATCCAGCCAGAGTGGCAACAACGCCATCAAACCTTTCCAAACGGCCAACAGTGAAGACCTGCTGCCATCTGGTTTTCTGTTTTAGAACAGCTCTTCAATGTCATATTCTCACAGGGAAAGCTTTGAGAGCCTTCCAGCACAAATGCTGAACGACTCGTGGACTGTGACTGAGCCCAAATATTCTCCTCTCCTAAAATAAGGAATGTGACCCGGTCAACAGTGCAATTAGGTCTTTATCAGCCTCAAGACACGCTTCACCACCAATCAAATGCCTCAGACTCTAAATGGCCTCGTTTAGATAATGACTGTCGCAACAATTCCCCTTATTTCCATTCAATTACAACTAATCAGCTAGTGTGACCCTATCTTCATGCCTTTGGCCATTAAAATGAATCCAAAATTACAAGGCTTCCCGATTAAGTCCTAAAACTCAAATATTAGCTGGGAAATACAACTTCTCAGAAAGAACAGAACGATGGATTTGCAGACTATTCGACGTTCAAAAAACAAGAGAAATGATAAAGAAAACTGACAGCATTATTATTAATTAAAAAGTGAGGAATTTGTGAAAGTTTTCAGTGGAAGAGGACATGAATAACCTACAAGCCTAAGACCTCCCCCCTTTTACCACAATCCTGAAACCCTTCACTCTTCCTAAACAAACGGCCAACCCAACACGGTCCTGATCTGTTGAATAAATCCAGCACCACTCGGGAGCTCTCAAAACTACCGTCTCACTTGCACAGCACACAAGCAACTCGGCTTGTTTAATTCCAGTATGAGGCAGTTGTAGAGTTAAAGTCTAACTCATTTTTAAGTGTTCGACCAAACTGTGAATCAAGTCTCATTAATCAAGCGATCTTGGCAAAGTGTTGCATTAAGCTCGTAGGACAAATTGCTGCTATAAAACGGGTCAAATCAATGAGCACATTTACAAGACCATGAACATCTTATAACTGGGAGCAATCAGGTTGCTGTAATAATCAGATCGATGTGTTTACGTGCACTGCAGAAATGTAATGATGGGAAAACTTCAGGTTTACATGTGAATATGCATGGAGTGGTGTCAAGACTCAAACTTTCCATTATTCTCAAAACATCTGTTCTTGTCTTGTTGAACATGGCATCGTTTATGTTCTTTTAGCTTTGATGAGAGTTTCCATTTCATTTAACATTAAGTTTGTCTTCTCTTCACACCAGCAGTGGCTCTTTGTTGACTTTTTACTGCTGCACAATATCCTGGTTCTCTTTAGTCCTCCACTCACATCATAACTATGTCCCATCTATTTTGAAACTATTCTTTTATTTACACATGCGTACATTGAAAATAACAAAATACATTTGATTAACAGGTATATATGCACAAGGGCACGAGCATATTGTGCACAAATCTAGGAATGTTAATCAGATTTCTGATCATCAGATATCTCCAGATCATAATTTGAGTCTTCATGTAATCAAATACATCCAACTCCATACAAATTCAAGAAGTTTAATCAGACTTTATAACACTGTGTTGTCAAACATAGGGCCTGTGAGATGTGTGTTTGACAAGAAGATCCAATCTGAGAATACCATCCTTCCTAAGTTTAAAAGTAGAAAGAGTAACTGTTGTTCCTTATGTATGTAAAGGGGATTTTTATTCCGTTAGCAAGCATGACGGACATAACACAATGACGGTTAGGGTACACCAACCTCAGAACGAGTGGAAGAAGTGATACGTTTTGGCCAACATTAGTTTAAAAAAAAAAGAGATGTTGTTGTAGACAGGAATTTTGTTATAAAACAATTCATATGTTGCATTGTCGGTTGTAGCGAAGTTTAAAAAGAAAAGAATTTGAATCAAATGGTGGGCATTTGACAGTAAACTGACAGTTAAGTTAGTCAAGAGTGTTTATTAAATGGACTTTTAAATTATGCTGTCATACATTATTGCACAAAAATAAGAAAAACAAATGTGGACCACCTAAGATTAAAAATGGACGTACTTTGTAGATCCTGAACTGAAATGTGTCTTGACAGCCTTAATATAACATGTCAATATATCAATCCATACCTGATACTCAGAGAACTTCTGCTAACTTGTTTATACTTTTGAAAAAAAACTATAACCACACAAGTTATTTGACCAGAAAACAGTCAGTGTTTGCTTTATGCAACTTCCCCGAGTGAGCAGCAGTCTCCTGCACACCATACTTTCTAACAAGAAAGCAACAGAAAGGGATTATCTCAGGAAATAAACAAGAACTACCACTGAATATACAGTTCTTCCCCCATGATAATACAAGTCTACTCTATATTCAATCATCACAAAAAAAAAAAATTTATACACAAAGATGCATCACTAAGATTGTTTGGCCCGGATCTGTGTTGAGGGCAATCTTGTTTAAAGTGCCAAGATTGTGAGTCGCCTGCATAAAATATGCATATAAAGAGGGTTTGCCTCCTTGTGCAAAGGACACAGCAAGTAGAGTTACATTTGGTGGAGGTGGATACAAAACTCTACACTGTCAAGTTGCATTGTTGAAGCATGTTGTGTGTCATTTCAATGAGATTAATCTCTAATCCAACCACTATTTTCAAAAGGCAAAGATAAACTATAATGTTCAAGCATATGAGAAAATAACAACTCCTGTGAAACAATATCTGGTAATGAAAGTTTTTGTGCCAATCCATAAAAATAATACAACCATTTCTACTGAGAGTAAGTCACATAGAAGAAGTGAGAACACTTTCCATGTTTTTCTCTGCCAAAGCAGATCAGGAGAACCAGTTTAGTGTCATTGTTTGGCTGTTACGGGCAGGCCCATGAGAGATCGATGGTAAAGAATCACAAATCAAATTAAATCTAGTACACATGATGCATTCAATACAACTGCTTTGCAATTTTATTCTTCCTGTGGAAGAGGTTCATTGTGGAGGGTGAAACTTTTAAGACTGTAAAAAGTCGAATCTGAATCACTATTACCCGGACTTGACTGATGCAGACCAGGAACCGAAGCTTATCAAAAGCATGAATTATACAGGCGACTTAGCTTCCCACAGCAGTCCAGCTTTCATGTAGCCCGCTCAGAAAATGAACTGTCTACCTCTGCATGAATGACAGACTGACAGCTGTCATATATTAACCTCTAGTGTTTACTCTTTGCAGTGTTCTCTTGGTCAGAGTGCGACGCAAACCTCCCAAAAACCTTAAAAGACCTTCAGAAAAATCTGTTACTTATGAATATAGCCAAATTATTGGAAATAAATCAGTTTTACTATCTGCAAACTATAAGCCAGTTCAAAGAGGAAAGGATCTCCATGTAATGTCTCTTAACACAGTGGGTGTATCTTCATCTGAAAGAAAGAAAAATCAGGTTCTAAAAGTGTGCCTTTATCAAGAAAAAGTCGTGTGCAGAGTGGTAAGTATATCAAAGGATGCAGTCAACTTACTAAATAAACTATCTTTTTAACTCATCTGGAGCATTTTGAATGAAGCCATCAGTCTGAAAGCTGAAGCTGAATCTGAAGTGGGCTTTAAAGAAGGTCATTCAAAACACCAGACAACAGCCCTGCTTTTCATTTAAATTCCACTAGGATTTGAAATGGGCATAAATGTCCTTAAAAAAAATGTTGCTCCTGAGGAAATTTAGCATGGATGAGTAGATAACATGACTGAACTTGTTTTATGAATGGATGGGCGAATTTTGTTCAGTTATTTGAAGAATTGTGTAAAGCTTGGTTTTCGTTGCGGCCACAATGTTTAACAGAAACAAATGTTTGCCTGTCGAAATGTTTTCCTTAAAAAAAAAACAACAACATACAATTGACCTATCAAGCATTTGATTCAGCAACCATTAAGAAAAGCAGTTATTCATCTATAGCTGTGCGTGTGTCTTTAACAGTACCGTGGGCACGTAGCAGTGCTTCAGCAGTGAAGAGGGGGGCTTGCAGCATGTCGGCTGTCTCCACTATCAGCATGTCCTTCAGTCTCCGCAAATCCTGAGGCCGCAGGCCCTCATACAGCTAGAGAGAGGGTGTTAGAAAGAAGAGAGCAGAACAAGTGTTTAATAACAAGAGCCATGGTGGGGAGGATAGAGTGAAGGCAGAGAGGCATTAGCAGAAAAAAGTAAAGAAGGTGGCAATTTAGGATGAGTTCAGGGGAGGACAGGGAAGAGAGGCAATGAGGGTGGGAGTAGAAACAAATGACAGAGGGGACAATAAGAATAACAAGGACCTCGACTATAGATGATCACTGACACGTGACTTAGCTAGACCCAGTGAGCTCACAGACTGATGACCGGCGTCACATGCCCACATGGATGCCCTGTTTGTGTGCGTGACCGTTTCTGTTCCCTGATTTTAATTGTCGTGGTGTAGTTCAGTGGATTAAAATGACAAACCCTGTTTTATTCCATTTACCACAGCTTGGGGACAATAGCGAGGGTTGGTGCAGGTCACAATGGAAATGATGCCCACTGAGAGTGACAAACAGAAATTTGTGTACCCACTGCCTCTTGGTGTGTTATTCTGTACCTCTCTTCGGTCAAGAGCTGCATACTCTGCCTCTATGCCCTCCGCCTCGGGGGCAAGCGAGAAGACCATCTGCGACTCCAGGCGCAGGGCCAACTCCTTGTGGTGCTGCTTCTCGGCACAGTCACATGGAGTCTCGCGGTTCTCGTTCTCCGCAAACAAGTCCGCCTCTCTCTGCACCAGCGACTGATCAAGCAAAAAAAAAAAAAAAAACAAGTGGAAAATACAGCTTTGAGTAATTGGACCCATGCTGCATTCAAGAGCAAGAATTAAAGTTACAATTTAACTGCCTGTAGCTACAGAAGCGTTGGAGTGTTCCAAACTACACATGTAGTCAAAGGAAAAGCAATACAGCAAAAGAAAAAAAATCATGATTGTTGGAAAAACTAATGTCAATGATTCAGAACATATATAAGTGAGCAGCGTAGAGTTTAGTGCCATGCTCAAGGACACTTAGACAAGTGAGTGAACCTATGAGCTTCTGACTGAGAGACAACCCACTCTAACCAATTAAGTAATAGCCATCTAATTAGCTTAAATACATGTGTATTTGATCAGTGGGAAGGAAACGCAAAACCTGGAGAACAACCCACTCATGCTCAGGGAGAAAATACTAATTCCATACAATCCAAACCAAATTAAAACACATTTCCTCTTAGTGAAGCGTGCTAACCACTGTGCATCCTGAAGAAATGACAAAGAAAATGAAATCACGTAAAAAAAATTGCCAATACTTAAAAGGCACTATGTTTGCAGTAGGTTGAGCAGGTACATTGGATTCTACCTTAAATCATGTTTACCATTCTTCATCCTGCACAATGACAGCAAACATTTTAACAAACTCAGGTCTTTAAAAGGCCGACTGTTGACAGTCAGAACGATTTGGCGCTCGGATGTGATGCATTGATCCTCAGGGACTAATAAAGATGCATTATGTTGCACAGCATTTTCAAAAACACACTAGGGAGGGCTTTGATGTAATCATTATGAGCATGTGAATTATGGTTCCTTGCCCAGGGTGGCAGCTACATCCACCACAAGGTCACACACCAGGAACTATTTAACAAATATTCCTTGTACAAAAAGGCAGATGTTGAATAATTAGTGGTAACATCGGGGTTTCTCTTGCCTCTTTCATCCTCCAGCTTCTGTAACTGCCCCTGTCTCATTGACACTCATCAGTTTCCATCCAATTAATTTCTCATCTACAACTGAAAAGCTTTAGAAATATGTTGAAAATGTTAGTCTCACCTCCACACATGTCTTCATGCCTGAAGCAGCAGCATAGTGCAGGCAGGTGTTTTTCTTGTTGTCTGTGGCATTGACATCGGCAGTCTCGTACTCTCCATGGTCCAGCTTGGCTCCGGTCCAGGAGTAGACGACCTGTAGGCACTCCGCCCGGCGCTGCTCGTCTTCGTAGGGCCGAGTGATCCGAGGCTGCAGTGCCCCCTCCGAGGTCAGGATCTGAGGCCCCATGCAAAGCAGGTGCAGGGAAGTTTCATTGTGCACATTACGCTTGTTAGGATTGCCATCTTTGCTGAAAAGAAAAGACCTGAAACAAGAAGGCAGAGACCGAATAAAGGTCATTCTAATGTTTGGCGGTTATGCAAATAATCCAAAATGATGATGGACTCTTGATAACTCAGAAATGGTTTTACTCTTTGAGACAACAAACTGATACACCGTCACACTTTTCAACAACATAAAACAAAAACATGACAATAAATATAGCTATTGACATGTCATAGTTTTCAAAATAATAAATAAATTTTTAGGTAGAAAGACACACATAATGCAAATCTATTAAATCATGTTCTCATAAAATCAGTCTAAACCCTCAAATTTTAAAGTAGGAATGCAAAATTATAAGTAAGCTAGGCAATAAGACCATCTGATTGAAATAAAGACAAGTGCGAGGTTGTTCACTTGTACGATAGGAGGTTCTTGGAACAATGTCCTATTCCAAACCAGCATGTTGCATTCCTGAGTGGCACTAACAGATGGCTGTGTGCAGAGACAGATGGGACAGAAGCATATAGAAGCAAAACATGAAAGATTTCTTCTTACACCACAGTGACGCAAAGATCAATGGAAGCTAATGATCAACAAAGAGTGCTCAGAAGTGCCCCGACACAAAGATCACAACAGAAGCCACCCAGAAAAACTTTAAGACTGAACTTTTGAATTGAGATCTTCTCGCTTCTATGATTTTGACTGCTTTGTTGTGCTCACCTGAGTAGGCGCGTCATGGCGTGCCGGGCAGCATAGTGCAGTGGAGTGTTGTGCTGGTACGACTCCCCGTATGTGGAGTTGGGATCCAGAGCCTCCTTAAACTGTGGGTTGCTCTCAAAGAGTTGGCAGGCCAGCACCTCATCCCCGTTGATGAGCGCCTTGCGGAACTTGGTGGCCGTGTTGCCCATTTCTTCCCCCTGCCGCGGGCTCAAGCTCTGACTGACGCAGAAGCCTAGTAACTCGCTTCCAGCTCGTTCAGGTCCAGTAAGCCAGCATGCTGCATGTCCTGCACAAGAGACGAAAAATAAGGGCTGAATTCCTTAATGGCTGTTTATACATCCAGCAAGGCCTTGAAAACCTTGAAAATGGATATGACGCTTGCTTGAAAATATTTTAAGATAAGATAAGATAACTAGTTTATCTTTTTTTAAAAACAGGAAAAAAAGCAGCAGTTCACTCCCTCTGAATCACAAGGACAGAAATTCCATCTTCAAGGTTGCGCAGTCTACTCTGCCACATGCTCCTGTGTCAGCATCACCGCCGCACTGTAAACCAACTCCCCCCAGTGTGACCCTTTTTTATTTTTTTGTTTTGTTATTGGAGACCTAAACATAGTGAGAACAAAGCTCACACAGAGATGAGGACAAGACTTCCTCTGGCATCACCAGGAGCTTCCGTCCTCTCTGTGCCAACAGCGCCCGTCCCACTGAGGCCAGGACTCATTGTGAGGAGAGACATCCTCAGCTGAAGAAAAACACACAGCGAGTCCGCATCCCGCTTCCACCAGAGCACCATATGGTCATGACTGTTCGGGCAATGTGAGCCTTTTATGTATTTTTGGTGAGCTCCAGCTCAAATCTACAAAGGATAGTCAACCCTTTTAGTCCAGTGCATGTCCCACTCATCACTTTGCAAACCTGAATGTTTAATGTCATATTGGTTTAGATAAATAATAAGCCATAAATGCACATATTCCTGCTCTAGTTAATCACAGTAAAGCATGACAAGGCAGTTCTGATATTGCATTTGCAAGACCACTGATTACTTCATGCAGTTTATGTAAAAAAAAAAAAAAGTTTCTGGCAGCTTGATCCAATTTGTTTATATTACTGTGTACTTAAAGGTTAAGTGTAGTTCTTTCCAATGTGGACAGTTTCATAATGTAAACAGTGCAGCCAGTGGTACAAGTCAACTCATCTTGCATTACAAAATGTGTGTCAACTATGTGCCATGTGAGGACATGAGGACAGGTCCACTGACACAATGAACGCACACTGTCCCACCATGACGAGCGCTTGTAAACACTTGATCTTGAGCTCGTGCATGGCGCAATCTAATTATGCTGGCTAACAAAGGTTAATGACCCCCCACACACACACACACACACACAACAGCACCACACACTTCACACCGTGGATCCCAAACAACACCAGACAGCTTTTTAACATTTGCAATAGTTTACTGCCACTCGTCACTAAACTGGAGCCCCCCCCCCCGTGTCGTGTGGTGTTTACCATCCTCGCTAGCTCGAGCCGACGGCAGCGTGTTGCGTTTAATGACCAGCCCTCTTTGTCATATTACTGCTGATAACGCAACACCTCCTCCAGACACTGACCTTACAGCAGAGACGGCTTGCAAACAAATCCCCGTGTTGACAGCGCGAGTTGTAAGCACAGTAAATACAACCTTGCTCGCTCGCTATATATGATATTCAAACACATATAAAAAAAATACAAAAAAAATTAATAAATAAATACACCATGACGCGAGCATCTGCGTGGACTAACGTCAGCGCACGCGCTAGCGGGAGAGCTAATCGTGCTGCTAGCCAACTTCATGCTAGCTTTAGCACAGTTATTAAAACTCTGGAAACAGTGACAAACAAAGTGTTGCGACTTACACTGGGGGATACGTCACGCAGACGAAGGCGTGTCCGTGTACGTCGAGCGTTGGCGGCGGGCGCAGGAAGCAGAGGGTCTTTTGGTTGAAGCGAAGCAAACCTTGTCTATAAATAATATGCGTTGCCTCTGTCAACTCTCCAATTGATTCTGCTGCCTGGCCGCTCGGGTTGCCAGGTTTCAGTACAACCCCCCCAAAACAGGCGGAGAAAGATGCGGCTCTGTCGTTTTTCCAAAGCCACAATAGTGAAATACAATTAAATCACGCTCCCAAACGAGGTCACAGCCATATTAATGTACGTAAAGATACTTTTTTGAGTTTCACTGTGGAAAAGCTCGCCAGTGATCTTACTAAATTTGAGGAAATAAGCTTGTTTTGTCTCTTTGTTCTTTATTTTGAATTTTACCATTCATTCGTTCCAAACATGTCAAAACCGTGGTATGAAACACAATGCAAGCACATACAAATAAAAAAAAATCGCTTTACACTAATATAAATTCATCTTTTACACAAACTCTCTCTCTCTCTCTCTCTAATACACACACACACACACACACACACACACACACACACACACGCATGCATGCATGCATGCATGCATGCATGCATGCATACATACATACATACATACATACATACATACATACATACATACATACATACATACATACATACATACATACGTACAAAACGCTGTAAATAAATGTATTTATGAATATAAGTACATATACACATTATAAATAACTATGTACCCAATGGCATGCATACACATAGAAATACATATATAACATATTTCTCATTTACATGTCTGAAAAGGGGTAGGAAGAAATAATACTTCGAAGTTGTCAAACAGCTCCAACAAGTGAAGAGGAAGAGTTCCCACTGTTCCGTTGCAGGCATCTATGCAGAGTAATTACTGTATGGAACGGATTTTGGTCGGTATTGGTAATAGATTGAGACGAAGAAACTCGATAGGTATGGATCAGGCTGTTGGTGTAATATCTAACAAACACCACTAGAGTGCGACAAACTCCGTAAAAAGTAAACACGCTGTTAACGCTGGCCGTAATCTTTTTAGTGTGCGCACTGCTCAATATTGCGTTACGCACAGTATTGAATAAATTCTTTTTAAAATTTGCATACCACGCCTTATTGTTGTGGAAATGTTATAGATCATTAAATGCAGTGTGTCTCAACAGGATCAAGATATTCATTAGAAATAATCACTTTGCATACTCAATAGAACATATATGCCTTTTATTATCAAATATCCAAACTTTGCAATGAAGGTATATACAGCATGTTCCGTTTACATCTAGCAGTGCACACATTCAGAACAACAGGCCTTTGATAAACCTGTAATGTGTAAACACGCAATCTTGGATTTCTGCAATCATAAAACATACAGAATACCGTTTAAAAAAAAACTTAAACATGTACTTTGGCACTTTTAGAAAACCAAATACATTGTTGCATCAATGGCACTTAATTGAAAAAAAAATCACAGCCAATGAAATATAGGTGATGGAAAACTACATCTTGAAAGGGTGAAGTTAATGTTACACTTCTCTTGACATGTAATGTTATCAATCCTCAATATTGCCTGTGCCATTACAGTATAAAAAAGAAACAATTACCACCACCAGATTAAAATAAGAGGACTCATAGAAAAAAGCCAAAGTTATCTGTTTTATTCAGTGTGTGCAGTTGAGTGATATACACTGACTGAGGCCCTCTTTTCTCGGGATAAAACATTCAGAACATTCAGGGATTTGTGTAAAATGAGTAGTAAGCGGTCATGCCTTTAGATGGAAGGGCTTCCTTGCTATAGGAGCTGTTGTTGGTGACAACCGTGGCTAAATCCTCACACTTGGTGTTGGTGGCTGGATCATCTGTGCTCGGCCCGTTCAGAGACAAACGCCTCCGTTTGCAGGCCATGGAGTAGCTTTCAGCTTTGTCTAGGGGGAGAACTGGTGGCTGTGTCTCTGTCCAGGAGGAAACCAGTGCACTACTACTGTTCACATCCTCCTCTAGCTGCGGTTTCAGTTTGTCAGAGTCTTCTGGGAAACCAGCAGTGGGGCTGGGCCTCGGAGACCATGGCAGGCTGGGAGCCACTTTTCTTTGGTATGGCGCTCTGGGCCCCCACCCTGCAGACATGGTGGTAAAAGGGGAGTCTGGGTAGTAGCTCAGAGCATGAGATGTTTGCATGGACAGTGATTTGATACCATAAGGAAGAAGGGAACTTGAATATTCCCCCTCATAAGGTGTGAGATCTATCTTGTTGCTGCTGCTTGTGCCGTTCCCCCCCTGCTGCATAGAGGTGACAAACCACCTCTGTGAAGCTCCGTCTTCTGTCTGAGGTGAGAGGAGGCTGTTAGTCTGCGGGACGGCTCTCTCGCTGTTGTAGAAGCGATTCTGTGGAAGGTTGTTGACAAACTGGTCCTGGAAGAGGGGCTGCATTGTGTAGCGGGTGCCGGGCACAATCTGGTGGGCACGAGGAGAGTCAGTTGGAGATGGTGTGAGGCGGTCACTCTCTGGAGTTGTGTACATCCTATAGGAAACACAAGCCAAGACAACACAGGAAAGGTGTTTTCAAGATGATGTGGATGGACGTGCATTAGAATTAAGTGTTCCTCTGAAAAAGAAATGGTTATTCATAACTGAACATTACAGAAAAAAAAATACTCACGAGTCATAATTATCTCTGAATCCTTTCGCAAATGGGTTGTGGTCAATTTTCAGTTGTGTAATCTGAAGCATAAGGAAATAATAAAACACATGATGAAAAAATAGGAGCGCTCACAAGAAATTTACAATTTACTCTCGATTAGTAATAATTTACTTGCAATAAATCACAATACCAAATTTATATATATATATATTTATTTTTTAAACATGGAGGAAAAAAAATACATTTTCCAAAACATAATCAGATGAGCTTTTCTAGCCATGTCATAGCTGGGTAATAATCAATACTTACATCAGTGTTCTGGTAAGCAGTGACTGCTATAAACTGAGTCTCTGGGAAAGTGAAGCACTGGGTCTTGACTTCACTGTTGATCTCCTCCACCGCCTCATCTGTCACCTCCACGATGTGCAGCCGCGGCTGGTACTTATGCAGAGACTGCAAGACGATCATCTGCACAACAGACACAAAACATCCGTTAATCTTAAAAAAAAAAAGAAAGAAAAGAAAAAAGCACATAACTATTGATATGATATAAACAGTTTTTTTTTTTAAGAATTTGAATTTATTCTGCATATCATTTGATTGGAAATCTATACTGCAAATAACAAGAACTACAACTACTATGTGGAGCTAATAAGAAATTATAATTAAAAACCATTTAAAACATGTGAATGAATTTTAGTGTTCTTCACAGAAGCGATCATTAGAAATAACGTTCCATTGATAAGAGTACAACGCCGTCCAATTACCATATGAAAATAAGCATTGCATACAATTCTGTTGTTTTTTTATTATTATTATTAGTGGTAGTAGTAGTAGTATATGAATTATATTGTTGCGTGTTCTGTGATGAATTGTGTTAAATCGATTCTATCTGAACCATCACTGTACCTGGGATGTATTGTGACTGGTCCCTTTATTGTTGGTGAGTTTCAGCTTGCTGAAAGATATTTCTTGTCTCATCCAGTGCGCCCCTGTGTTTGGGGACTCTGGGTGGATATACATTTTATTGCCTGTAATACAGAAAAAAAGTCGTTTATTTTAATACATGTTAATAAGAAATCACCCCTTAAATTTAATATATACATTAAGATATATTTGAAGTTATTTAATCAAATAAAAATAAAAACGTAATTTCTTTAAATAATTTTTTTCTTAAATTTTACTGTAAACTAATGCAATAAAACGCGCATTAAATAATTTAACACACAAGATCAAATTGCAAGCAAAAAAGGAAGTGTGGGTATTAACCTTTTTCAGTACCTTGGCTGCTGCTGTCCGCCTTCCCACAGGTGACCCACTTGCCGCCCTGGAACCTCCAGTGGTTCGGGTCTGCCAGCACCACCTCCACGAACACGTTGTAGTGCGCAGTGACGCTCAGTCCGGCAATGTTAAAGCTCAGGAAAGGAAACATCCGTCTGCACACACAACATCACAGGTATGCTATATTTTACTGATCTTTTACTTTTTGGGGGGTTTCCAGTTGAAGCGCCCCCCCCCCCCCCTCTCACCTGCCCTGCTTGGTGATGATCATCTCCGTCTGGTGTCGGTGAAACTTGAGCCACAGTGGCCGGTTGCAGAGGTAGACCTGGGCCCTCCCTCCGGGCCCTGCGCCGGGCAGAGCCATGCTGCTCAGGGCGGACCCAGAGCCGGCGTAAGGTGGGTAGAGGCAGCCGGGGCTCTGCCCGAGCTGGTAAGCCGGGCTGAAGTGACTGCGCCCGGATGTGGATGGGGGGAACCCTGTCGGTGGTAATACGGAGCTCAGATGGAGAGATGACGGATACCTCCCGGCGGGGGACGCGTTGTAGACGGAGCCGCTGGGGGTGTACGGGATGAAGGAGCAGGGGTTGGCTGATTCCGGGCTCTGTTTGGAGATAGGTGTGATGTAGTACCGGTCGGCCCCCGTCCCGTGATCCGCGTACCTGTTGCTTCCAGCCGGATCGCCCCCGTCCACTGCCGGAGACTTGCGCCTCTCATCTGCTGCGTCTTTTGTGGATGAATACGTGCTGCTTTCTCCCTCACTGCCCAACATGACTGCACTTTATCAACTTCTGCTCGGCCTTGTCTTAGACGCAAGATCCACACGTTGATCCCCCCCCCCACCCCCCTCAGGTTGACTTGTATTCCTGCAGGAATCTGAACTGCTGGTAAGAGAGACAGTCTGCTATGAAGCCACCACAGCTGCTTGCATTTAAAAGGCCTCACCCCGCATGCAAATGATGTGAGATGGTTGCTGATATTCAACACAATGTGTCGGTCTTTATGGGAACTTCAATGGAGTTACTGAAAAAGAAGAAAAAAATGCAACACCAAATTCCAACGCTTAAATCTGCAGAAAATTGAATTTGATGTCCACCAGATTGTCGTACTCTCAATTTTTTTTAAATGTATTGTTAATGAACAAACTATTTTCTAGAAAGAACTATTTCAAGGTAAAACATATTGTGCTTTATTGCTCAAATGTTCACGTTTTTCAAAACTCATAATCTATTTGTATCAAATGGACCTTAATTGAACTTGTTAATTCTAGTCATCCAAATGAATCAAAGATCAATTAAAGCTGAGGGGGAATTACTTAAAAAGTAGGAGCCTATTTCCTGTAAATCGTATGACAAACTTGAAGTAATGCAGAGATTTTTTTTTTTTGGTATCTTCCAAGGTGTGAAAAGTTAACCTGAAACGTCGCCCACTAATCATGAGACTCTATTTATGGCATGGTAATGTTTATTTAAACTACATACAAAACTGGATATGAAACATTATTTTACATAATTAAATGATTTATAAAATGTATATAATGTGAAATGTAAACCCTGCACTATAATGTGTTTAGTTATCTCGTTGCTCGATAATCCCATCATCATTCAGAAGTAACGAATTTGCATTCATTCAATTCTGGAGTCCCCGCGGGAAAACCGACGTGAAAAAGGGAGATAGCCAATTATTTTTCCGTTTGAAAAAATCTGTGATGGTCCTCGGAACAGACAGTCAGATGATAGAGAAAAAAAGAACAGTCGAATCTAAACAAATCGAATAAAGAAATTGAAATCAAGATCAACATAAATATTTCTTTTTGGGAAATCTGATGTATATTGAGACACACTTTTCACTCATTCATTATACTGATAAATGTAAAAACAATCTGGCTTTGTCATAAAATAACAAACAAATGGCAGTTGATTAATACCTTATTTTTGAAATATATTGAAAACCCATAAACTTACCAAGCAGTTATTTTCCAAGGTCCGTTTGTAACTTAATCTCAAGACTTGGGGTGGGGGGTACTAATAACTTTGTGAGACTATATCAGTGTGCGAAATGCCCAAATGTGCCATCTCGGAATAGGATGGATGATTTAGAAGGCGGGTTGATCTGAGTTGAGCGGAGTTGTGCGCTCCTGCGCTCGCCGCTGCTCGCTCCTTGTGGCCATGACGCACAGAGAGCAGCTTATTATCAGACTCCCCGCCGATCACTGGAGGCAGGGGCGGGGGGATCCTCAGCATCATGCCCAAGGTGTGGAAGAGCGAGCCTGCCCCCAAATCAGCCAGTCACTCCCACAAAAGACACGACTAGAATAACACCCCAGTCGGAGGTGTTCTTCTTCCCGATGACTTCACTGTTTTTGGGATAATGCTGTATCTCTACTATGGGGCCAAGAATTGAGGAGCCGCAACCAAGGGCGTAGGAATGTGTTTAACATTGGAGGGGGGGGGGGGGGGGGGGGGGGGGTTGGACATATATTGAAAACTTGACAGATCCATCGATAGTTTAACAAGAAATGTCAAAAATTAACATCGCAAACAACTCAGAAAAAACGCTTCTTCCGCTTTCTTGACGATAAAATGGCTTGAGACTTAAACAGAGCTTAAGGATTATGTCATCACAGGACTTACTAATACTTCAGTAGCACAAAGACACATTTAGTAGCACACACGTGCACAGTTTGATGTTTATATTGGTCAAAATCCATTTGATTGTGGTAAAAAATGCATTTAATGGTTGTTTGCCAATTGAGCTGGTTCTTTCAGTAACAACTTTCTGACAAGACGAATAATGTGACAAAAATGATTCACTTTTGAATATCAGATGATTAAAATAAAAAACTGATAAGTTTTAAGATTATATACCGGCAATTATACTTTTTAATGTTATGCCTTCTACTAAAACTAAGTAAAACATTAGATCGTAAAATAGACCTACTCAGTTTGAAACTCAATACAGAAAATTTGGACAACGAAAATAAAGCCTAATAAATAAGCAACATTTGTTCTTTCCCATGGTTCAGTGCAAAAGTCTGGTCATCAAAAGTAAATACAAGGGATACCTCTCACATCAAACACAGAAACGCTTACTACCTCATTGACACTCAGTGTATGCCTGCTCTTTACAGCCCTGCATTCAATAATTTGTATGTCAGAGGCTTTATTCTGTGTCAAGCATGAACCGAGACCCCAAAAGGTTGTTTCTTCCTCCCTCCTGTCATTTGCAGCCATAAATTCCTCACTTCTTGTCCAAGACAGCTCCAATAAAGTAGAATAAGTTTGAACTAAGCAGCTAAAATATTTTTACTTTTTAGTGAACTTTTATGAAACATCTGCCGTTATATGTTACTCTTTCTTACTTGTTGCTCTGCTACTGTCTCTCCCTCACTTTGCATACTTTGTATTGCATACTACACTTTGTACAAAATACATGAACGTGAGTTAAGAATTGAAACATCAAATATTTTTCTCCTCTGTGGTTGTATGAGTATTGGGGGAGACAATGCTCAAGTCTCCAATATTGGGGGACACCCCCCCCCCCCCCCCCCCCCCCCCCCATACCACCTATGGCCACAACCAAAAAGTAATAATATAACGTTAATGACGTTAGTCACACTTTTGACTGCTCAATGGATTCAAATCAGACTCAGTCTCTCTTGATTAATTTTTCTTGTTTGTCAGTTCAGAGAAACCCAAGACCTTGAATTATGCTTCATTGCTGTGTTAGGGACACACCTTTTAACAAAACCAGTTTCTTCTCCCCGACGCCTCTCAGCTGCTGCTGTTTGCTGGGAGGAAAGTTTCCATGATAAAGGCAGTAAATAAAGGCCGTTGTCCCTGAAGTAACATCAAACAAAACAAATCAAAACAGTTTGAACAGCAGACAGTCTCCAGCTGATACACTTCTGATTGTTCTGACATACCTACTGTGACTCTTTTGTGTCAGAACCCAATGCAAATGTGAGAAGACTTAACAGATCAAGTATGAATAAGGGCTTTTGATGGCCCTGAACTTACTTGGACCTGGAGGTATTTTTCCCTCACTCACCTTTTTGAGAGCAAGACAACAGCCTGAACTGATGAAGCCACGTGGATACGGAGCAAAACCTTTTCCAAGATGTATGACCAAGTCCGGTTGACCTAATTCGATTGTTTTAGGATAATTCTCACATGGACAAATGAGAAGATAGATAGACTTATCGTTTATATTGTTATAAAATACATCTTTTCCTGCATGTTGCTAATGTAAATCATGTATGGAACGCAAACAACATTTTCAAGTCTTTCTTTTCCTTTTGTAGGCGGACAGCTGACACCCACCTAACATCACATGCTCCGATGGTTAAAAACTATGAGTCAGAAGTGAGAATTCTGCCTCAAAAAGTTTTTAATGAATGTGCTATATAAGCTTCTGTTTGGCCCAATGGTGCTGGGACTTGCAAACCTTCTAACACATTGAGCACTGGTAAGTAAAAAAAAAAAAAAAAAACAGCTAAAGAAACTGCTACATTCACAGTCAATATGTGTATGCCATCTACCTAAAGGTCTGGTTTATTTGAAATGTGGATACTGTTGGTGAAGAGCAATGCACAGGCAGAGTTTGAGACACAAATCCTATTTGCTCATGTAACTGCTTAAAGATGAACATCATTTTAGATCTGAGTTCAGTGCATTGTGGTCTTGAGCCATTTACAATCAAATATGCAGCTTTGACAAGTTGGATGTCAAACTTTCACATCTCCAGAACACAAACATGAAGAACCACATTGTGGGAAGCAATGTGCCAAAACATTCAATGCATTAATTGAATTTTATGATTGAACACTTCTGGAATTAATCTTTAGTACTTTTCAGCATGTTATACGTAATTGAGGCTCAAGCAAAGCAAAAATACAAACTGAAGCTTAGAATATTGTATCGCATGTCCAGAGCGTTACTTTAAATGAAACCCTTTGAGTCTATCACATAATGCTGTTTGGCTCGTGTTTATTCAATGGGCAGCCAGTTTGTGATATGGCCTCAATCCTATTTCTGCCACGCTCAATGAACAGCTTCCCCTAGCTGTGCCTGCTTTTTGACACGTCTAAAGGGCCGTTTCTGACATCTTGCCATCCTGCCGGTCACCCCTCCTGCAGCGCTCATGCCAGGCAGGAGGAAAAAGCTGGTGACCTGGCCGTCACTGCCTGCCCTAGGCCACTGCCACCCTGCTGGCAGCAGACGGTCTGTTGGTCTAAAGCCATTGCAGGAACGTTGCCCACCACAGCTTGTGATGTCACGACAGACACACTCTCTAAAGGGAGATCTGATTGGTTTGGGGGGGGGGTACCTTTCTGTCTCTCTCTGGGAAATGCCCTTTCAACAAATTTCAGACATACAAAACAAATTAATTGCCACTTTAATTGAATGTGATTCCAGTTTTGTGTCCTCCCGTAGCCAGAAAAGCACTTCACTCTTCATGTGGAATTATCTACATATGTAGGAGTTTTGTGAGAATAAAAGGGAATACATGAATGTCTAATTTAAGTTTTTACAACTCATCTTTTACTTCCTTTTCTTAATGAGTTGCCACTGCATAAAAACATACTTTATTTGAGCACACTCCATTTGCCACGTTCAAAGTGAACTTTTGTCCTCGGATACACTCACAAACTTCCTATCTCACCCATGAGCATCGCCAAAATATTACTAGTAGGAAATAATGCAGAAGATTGCACAAAATGAAATGCAAAAGAGTGATGATAAAATCTTGATAGATAGATAGTAATGGTGTACCCTGGCTGGTATATTGATTCCAAAAACAAATCACAATTGAAAGAGTGTACATGAGGATGTCTTTACATACAGTCAGTATAGAGCACAAAAATCAAAAGGAGGCGATGTCTAAGAAAACCACTTCCTTGCTTCCCCCTATGCTTGTATTTATGGTTCAGTCCTACATCCTGTTAAGAGTAGCAGCAGGAGTGGACCATCACATTTGGTGCTCAGCGTGGGGGCGGTTGGTGAACTGTCATGTTCCAGCTATCCCATGGAGATACACTTCTGCCTCTCTGTGAAGATTTGGTGTTTTCTCATTTGCATTTGCTAATGAGATCCCGTTTGCATGACTTTATACTGCAAGGCTATCTCTTCTAGCATCTCTTTACAAATAGAGGAAATGGATGAAGTCCCATTTATTTAGCATTTATGCACCAATTAGTCCCATTAAGATGAAGAGAGTGTTTTTTTTCCCAAGAACAATCTGGCACAAAAGCTGCATGGTAATGTAATGATGTTGACAATTTAAGTACCATGTTTTGGAGGTTTGTGTCTGGGCTTTACGTTCCTTTCGCTTTACATTTTCAAATTTGATGAAATGCAGGAGGAATACCAAACAATGGGATGTTTCACATTCAAAGCGAATCCCTATAGAGTGGAGCAACAGTTGCAACAACTTCAGAATGATCCCCTGAAGACACAACCATCTTCTTCTTACCTTGGCTGATCTTTAAAATGTGTCTCAGACAAAGTACAATCCTTGTTTCTTGTGGTTTACTGTTTGCACATAATACAGCAAATCATACCATTTCATCAATAATAGTTGCCCTTGCCAGTTTGCCCAATCACAACTCGACACATAAGATTCACCCTCCCAGAAGCTTTCCTCAGCCAAGACCAATGACTTCCAGAATCACTTATCTGTCAGGAAGTTCTTGAAGTCTCTGGCCAATGCCAATTAAGGCCTGTTTAGAGCACTCCCTCGTTATTGTCACCCAATCTGTAGTGTTATGAATATCTGCCCAACCAATCTGCCAGTGTCAGCCATAAAGTAGAGTCACAATATGATCCCAGGTCATAGCCCGTTTAAATCCGAAACTGATCCTCAGAGATGTTGGAGCAGTGGAAGGCATTTAATGAGATAAAGGCAGCAAATAAACATATTTTGCAATGTCCTGTGTGAATGCACCAACACTAGAAAATACTAACTGACAAAAGGTCTGAAGGATGAAATTATTGGCCGCAGATCTGGGATGTAATAAGCTCAATCACCTCGATCAAACCTCGGTCAAACACATGAACCACGAGCCAAAACCTGCCCACCAGTGGGTCCAGTCCTGCTGGTGTTAAATAGTGTTAAATAAAAAAATAAAAAAATCATTGACTGCAATTTTCAGTAAGAGTAACCCAGTTTTGTCTTCCGTTCCTTGATGCTAGCAAAACAAGATGCAGACATACTGTGAACGATAGATTCAGATTGATGGTTTTGTTTTGGTGAAAAAAGAAAAACAAAAGATGTTATTTCAATGTTAACATTTTTGGAATTTTCTCCAATAATAATTTTGAATTGTTGTTATTGTGCTTTCCTTTTATATCAGATCAAACTGTCCAGGACATGGCCCCTGAAGTAAATCGAGTTTGACGCCCCAGACCTTGAATTATTATCATGTTGTTTTTTTATCATAGCACAATGTGGATCTAGAATAATGTTTTATGGACTCAACTTCTATTTGTCATAGCCCTGTTAATATGCATAATGATGAGCTCTATTGAGGATAAAAAAGCCTGTCTCCCACTTAGCATGCACATAGAGTCAACAGATGTATGCCTTCACCAATGTAATATTGGGTGAAAAAAGCCATCCTTATATTGTTTAGAAGAGTGTCCCTCTCTCCAGTGGGGTGGAAAGAATATTTTCTGCATTATATCCCCTCTCATCGCAGACAGGCGGGACCCGGAGCGTGTTTTTTCTCATATGAGGAATCTGCTGAGTGCGGTATCACATTATGATTAACAATTTAACTATGATCTCCCTTCTTTCCCATTGTTATTCCACAGATGACTGAGACTAAGAGCAAAATACCAGCGATGGTACGCAGGCTTCATTAGATTCATTGATTGATTTATTGTTTTCCATGGTTGTAATCACTTCCCCTGAGGTAATTTGCGAGCTCTTTATGGTTCAGAGGTATAAGCCTGAGAGTTAATTAATCAGCTTTGTTTGGAACTTTGGAAGCAGAAATGGCCCCACTGAATCGAACAACTGTCACTGTGCCTGAGAGTACCTTGTTTACAAGGACAAAAGATCAAAACTGTGCAAGTAAACAGATGTAATCGTGTTAAGCTGATTTCTGCATTCTTTTTTTATTTTTTTTAATATTTACCTAGATCCATCTTCACATGTTTTCTTTTTTCCTTTTCGAAAAATCCAAATGGGAGATTTTGCCAGACGTGCTTTGCAATCTTGATTTAAAAAAGGAAACTACACAAAACAGATCATGCAATACAAAATTAAGGTGGAACTTTCCATCCAATAAAGATTCATGACATGGTTATACTTGCCTTACCAAACTGTCAGTAATCTGACATACACTTACAATTTTCTGGCATTCAGTCTTAAGAAATATTACATAATTAGACTGAGACTTTTACAGTATCTTTCCACTACAAGACCCCTTTTCTTGCTTTTATTCTTCACTTTAATCATCACTCATTGTGAATTTAATCATCCATGGATCATGTAATGGTATATTTGTGTTCTGACAAATTTTTTTCAGTTAAGCTAAACACACACACACACACACACACACACACACACACACACACACACACACACACACACACACACACACACACACACACACACACACACACACACTCCTGCTCGCCTACAAAACTTCCTAATATTGTCTGGTCTTTGTGAGGCCTAATTGAGGTTCAGGCTTGCTTTAATTGACTTTTCAATGTGAATGAGAACTGCTGTTTATGGGTTAAATGCATCTTAATCAGTGCGTTAATCCAGTCATTAGCAGAGAAACATGAGGTGTTGAGAGCAGTGAGGAGAGGTTGATAATTGAGAGGCTCCCTGTGCCGTGTGTGTATGTGCGTGCGTGCGTGCGTGTGTGTGTGTGTGTGTGTGTGTGTGGTGTGTGTGTGTGTGTGTGTGTGTGTGTGATTACTTCAGCAATATGAGGCATTAATCAGGAGAAAGGGAAGAAGACAATCTGGAGTAGAAGGAGGAATATCTTACTAAAGTTAACAATGTCAGTGAGAATTTAAACAGAATTAAAACATATATTATCATTGCCTTTTTTACTTCTTTTTTTTAACATAATTTCCTGCACATTTCCATAGATTACAGATAACTGTCAGTCTACATCAATATATGAAATAAAAAATTTGATGATGAAATATGTGATATAAAATAAAGACAACCAGAAAAACTCAAAACAATTCAGCTATATATTTATTTCATGATGAAAATGTAGTTTGTATCAAAACTGGTCGCAAAAAGAGATTGTTATTGTCTCCTAAACACAACTCTCCATATCACCCCAGTCCTCTCTATTGTTCAGTTGCCACATTCTCACTGAGTTTTTCTCGCTGTATATTTTAGCACCTACCCCCTGTGCGAGGCCCGTGTTCTTCCGTACCCCCACTCCCATCCCCAACACACACACACACACACACACACACACTCAGGGTTGAATGAGCATGTCTATATTGAATAAACATGCTGCTTTTTAGATAGGCTTGTGATTTGCATCGTGTTTTGTGGGGTGTATTTTTCACCAATCTTGTGTAATTTATCATAGACTCAAACGCACCTTCTGATCCTATAAAAGTACTGTCAATTGCTCACAAACACTCACTGCTTGTCACTTTCTCGTGAGAGAATCATTGGCAAAAGAAAAAGCACACAAAAAATAGCCCATTTGGGAAATTAGATCACGAGAAAGGAGGCACATTTTTGACATGTCTTTACTGAATTTACAGTTAACATGTATCCGATGTAAGTCTAGTATTGATAGTCAACTTTCTGTTATCGTACCACTTTTAAAACTTCGAGCTCAGTGAGGTTACCTAAACTAACTTACGAAGTACACCATAATACGTATAACCAAGACACATAATTTGTTCCTGTCTCTGTGTACATATTACGGCTTCCCTGCTGTGTATGCGTGTCCTTGCTATGTGTATTAGTGCATTATCTCCAGGTGTAAAGGGCTTAATGACAAGCTGAATACTCTGGGTCAAGCTCGACCTCATCTGAAGCTGCAGCACACATGACTTTTCCTGTGAAAGTGTGAAAACATTTATAGCCATTCACAGCTCTTCACAGACACTTCTTCCCAGGTCAATGGGTCGTGCACTCACAGATCTCAAGTCTGACCCAAAAACAGGCAACATCTCTGTCTATCTCTGAAGGTGATAGAGGCGAAAGAGGATAAAATAATCCTAATATTCTAGGCTATAGATTGACAACATATCTGCAACATGAGTTTACTGAAGCATGCATGCAATACAACAGAAACTAATAGCTTAATAATGTCATTATAATGTCTGGGTTATACTTTTGTGCATTTTACAAGTCACAAATGTAATTTCACCAGAGTATACACATCAGCGCTGACTCTCACACATGTACACACCACTGCACATACATGCTTACAAAAACTTCTCTTTCTTCTATCCATTAAAAAACTATCGATCTTGTGCTTTGCCTTCTTTGCTTGAAGGGTTGTTTTTTTTATTTTTTTTATGTCATAATGGAAAGTCTCCCTGGCCATTTCTTCAGCCTATTCTTCATTTGGAGTAATTATAGATGGAGAGGTAAAAGATGTTTTTTCCCCTTTCTTTTCTTTTCTCCTTCCTACCTATCTTCCTCTCCCCTGCGTGCATTCAGAGCTGCTCTCACCACTGCATTCTTATTAGGGACATGTCTGAAAGGCTCTCCGCAGCATGTGGTGTCCTCTGACCATCCGCTATGACTGCTTTTTGTTGGCATTAACAAGCCAAGCAACCAAGGATAGCTTTTCAACAGGTACAAACTTTTCCTTTTAGATAATTAACTGCATTCAGACACTGAGCGCAGTGTAGGCAATGTCGGTACAGAAGCCTGGAGGATCATATTCGAGGAAAAAGGACAGAGAAAAGGGAAGAGAGATGAAGAGAAAAAAAAACTTGATCAAAAGACAAGATGTTCTCTTTGGTGTTGTTTAGTGCTAGGGGGATTCTATACCAAACTTCTATTCAAATGGTGTGGTCTCCTTTTCTGCTCTCCTCTTCATCCTCATCTTGGTCCTCTTCATCTTTTCATCAAGATGGACCGTGTAATGAGGGAAAACTTTGGGCATTGTGGAATGGTCAAAGGTGTGCTGCCTTAATGAATGGAAGAAACACAAGAAGGGCTGTCCCTCGTTCCTCTTTGCCTCGCCTGCAAAAAGCCACAGGATGCCTCCTGAAGAAGGTCTCCTCCATCCACTGCCGTCTCATCTCTTGTTAAAGGGGGCATAAAGCGAAGGCAGAGGGGAAAAGTAATTTTCTTCTCCTGTCTCCCCATTCTTTTGGTGGGTTTCTTCTACTTTTTGCTGCGTACTTTCATAAAGCTTATAATTATCTTGGCGAGAGCCCCTCAAGTGAGAACGAATGGGGTCTTTGTACCCTTCTCTCTTCAGCCCTCTCCTGTTTCTGGGAAAAAGAAAGTCATATTAACATTTGGTCTTTCCCTTTTACAGATGCAGTGAGAAAGCCAGATGCGTCCTCACAAAAAAAAAAAGAGAGAGAGAAAAAGCTTTTTAACAACTTAATTCTAAAAATGTATTTTTGGAATTCTGACTGAACATGACTGAAGCTGAAAACGACTGAAAGGAGCTATCAAAGTTTTTGTTGTACTTACAATCAAATCCAGACTAATTGCATCATTGTAATGAATGCTGCGCAGCAATGATATGTAAAACGAGACTATCAGATCAGTCACTGAATTATCTTTTTCTATGCCTCCTTGTAACACGATCATATACATGACAATCCTCATTGATCTGGTTTACAGCATCTTTATAAACAGCCATCAAAATCCTTCCTCTGCTCGTCCACCCCTCCCTCGATCCTTCTGACCTCCATCCCCAACTCTTCTGGCTGATTACTCCTAATGTAATTTTAATTAAAAACTGTGGTGTCAAAGGGTTTAGCCTGTCTGAGAAGCGGGTGCAGATTGTGGCACAGTGGCAGACCCCTTCACTTGCTTGAGAGGAAATGCATCCTGACATTGTTCAGGTGGTGCCAGCAACACCAGAGCCAGGATGAGCAGAACAGCTTTCTGGAGTATTTAAATATTATAGTAAATCTTTACTACAATGCAGTGAAAGAAAGAGTGTATCTTTTTTTTTTTTTTTTTTAAAGAATCCTTTAATCTTTAATTATGTGACTGTTTTTAATATGATTATTGAGGTTTTACAACAGGCTACTTACATCCAAAAAGATGGAGATTGAGGCCCAATGCATGTAAAACCCCAAAAGCAAACAGGAAGTTAAAAATCAAATGCAATGTCACTAATGCTAATGTTGAACTTCAGGCCTGTATTTGCTCTCTATGACCTTATCAAACAAACATCAATCACTATGTCAGGAGAAGGATTTACAATCATGAGTCCAATACCTCAGTAATGATATGCATCAATAAGGACAGGTGAATCCGTCAAGCTGCAACTCATTCTGATTTCATGATACTCATGGTTGACATTGGCAATAGTTGCCGCAGCCAAATGTCACAGAGATGACCTGCGGAGGGTGCCCCACAGCAGGACTCAACAGCAGAGGTCTGCCTGTAGGTTTGTAATCCCCTCGCCCGAGCCGTTGGATTATCTGCTCTCCATCGACCCTGAAGGGGTTCCCCGTGGCTAGGACTTAAACACTTTCTAAAATCCCACCGACACACCCCATCTGCCAGCTGAGTGATGTCTTGGAAGTCATTGATGCTGAGGAGTGGGGACGGAGGCTACAGAGCAGCACACAAGGAAGCCAGACTGCGCCTCGTCTTTTCTCGCTGGGATCTCTACCACAGGAGGAAGACATCCTTTAGTAGAAACAGTCTACATTTTGAGTAACACAAATCAAAAACACTTAAGAATCATGTTCAGTTCTCAAATCGGATATTCTTTCATCTTCGTTTTTTTTGGTGGGGGGGATCCCTGATTTTCACAATCATTGGTGCACATTATTCTACCAAGGGTTACTTCCATACAAATAAATTATATATCAATAAATAGTTTTTCTGAACCCTGACAAGTGGAAGTGTGTGTTGGTGATCCTCTAACATTCTCTGACAGGGGCCTTGTTTCATTGCCGTCAGAGGACAGTTGGAGGAGCTGGTGGTTGGCCCTGAGCAGTGAGGCATGAAGTAAAAGGGTTTAACTTTGCTAACCTCCTTCTGCCAGGTTCATGGGGCCCCTGCTGCTTGCGTAATATTGGATCAGTGTTGGGAGCCCATGCCTCTGCCATATTAGCCAGCACGCTATCTGGGGTACCGTGCACTTCCTACAATAGCGCCAACTGGATTTGATAGGGCTTCAGTTTGTGTTCTATGTGCTTGTGGATGTTACTAAACATATTAAAGTAAAGTTTATTCTTTTCTCATGTTTTAAAGTGTTATCCTATAGATAAAGACAGTAAGGAACAGTTGTTGCTCTTTTAAATCTATCATGAAAACCTATTTTTACACAAATAAATTCATTGGGTATTCTTTACCTTTATGGTGGCTTCTTGTTTGTCTGATTTCACAGCAAAACATCAGAAGTAAACAAAAAAGACCTTTGTTTGGTAACCATTTTTCTCTGCGCATATGGATACTCAACATTCTGTGTAAAAAAGGTGAAGCAAGGACAGTCAAACAATATTCAGGAAGTGGTATGTTATGAATATTTGTACATGTCGTATTTGGTGTTGGTGTTGACATGCATTGATAGAAAAATAGAGCAACCAAACTCACAATTTACAAAACTTACAAAAGTACTAAAAAAGATTAACATTATTTTGTCATTTCCATTAATGACAATTAAGTTATGTTAGATATACTTAAATTTAGCCAAAAGGATATGTACAATCTACATTTTATTGTTGGAATGAAACATATAGAAGAAGGTGAGTTTAGTTTTAAGGTGATATTTGAAATACAATTTTTATCAGATTTGGGTAATTGTTTGTGCAATCATGAGCTCATTATGGCCCTGTTAGGAGAATTTGGCAAGTGGTGCAGTCAAATGAGATTTCAAACCTGCAGATGCACAAATGGTGTCAGACAGGATGGAAACCGAAGCTTGTGCTGTCTGGGTTTGGAGATGCGCATATCCATCCATCTGTGGGGAAACATAACACATGCAGTGTACAAGCGACGGCCTGTGGTCTCTGTTTGTTAAAGTAGTGTGCTTTTGTGCTTGTAGAAATCACAGTTTTGTTTTAGTTTGAGGTGAAAAAGGTGTGCTCCTCCACAGAAGTGAGTGGTAGCTCTAGGACGGTGAGGTCAGAGAGCCGTGAGAATCATTTTATCTCTTCTGGTAGTGGCATATGTGTGGGTGAATGTAAATTGTGAAGACGCTGTCGGTTGTGTGTGTGTGTGTGTGTGTGTTTGAGTGTGTGGTTTGGATGTGAAGGTGAGTCGCTTACATCTGTTTGTTATAGTAAACTGTTGTTCTAACTTCAAGGTGTATGTGAGTGTGCACTGGTTCACTGCAGCTACCTCTTAGATTGAGCAGGTGGGACATCGTTTTATGGACTCTAGACAGCCGGTCTGCCACTGAGCCGACTGTGGTCAGGCTTACTGCGCTCTACGTGCAGTCTGTGGTTCCAGCATAGAGACTCTGTGGTTAGACGTCTCCATACTTTCAGGAGAGGAGTAGTAGAGTTTGTTTGAAAGATAATGTGTGGGTGCCACACACACACACACACACACACACACACACACACACACACACACACACACACACACACACACACACACACACACATGCATGCACACACAGCACAGGGAGCAAGGTGGGAACCCTCATTTGTCATTTGTCCCCCATATATACACAAAAAAAAAAAAAAATACAGCCTTTGAGATTGAATTTATTTTCCTTTTAAAAAGACAACACTCAATTCATCATGTGAATTGATTGGGCACCTGAGGTCCTCGACATCTGTCACACTATGCTGAAGGTGTTCTAAGTCTGTGGTGGTGAGTGTTATCCTGTTGCATGCTGGGGCAGCAGACCGAGGGTGGACAACACCAATAGGCTCAACGGGGCGTGGTGGCTGGGGCCTTCTCTGCCCCACCGGGTTGGGGGACTGGCACCTGAGGGCGAGGCGGGCTGGGCCTTTCTGAATGGAGGCTGCATGTTCTCCCCACGTGTGCGTGTGTTCCCACAGTTCAAAACGTTCCCCTAAGTGTGAATGTGAGTACTTTGTGTTTGTCTTGTGATGGACTGATGACCTGTCCATGAGGTACCCTGACCCCACCCTTAGATCATGGTGTGCTGCTACCATGAACAGGATAGTATAGTATACGTAGGTCTCCAACCTCAGTCCTCGAGAGCCCCCTGTCCTGCATGTTTTAGTTCTCTCCCTGCTTCGGCATAACTGAATCTAATGATGTCATCACCAACCTTGTGAAAAAAACCTAATAACGAGCCCCTCGTTGCAATCAGGTGTGTTGTAACTGGGAGAGACCTAAAACATACAGGACAGGGGCCCTTGAGGACAGAGGTTGGAGACCTGTGCTATAGAAGGTGGATGAAGTCTGTGGAGGAACGCTGAAAGGAATCATTCCTATTTTAGTTTATTCTAATTATTTTAGTCAAGTGAAGAAAAATTGCTATATGATGGCATAACAACAAATATTACAGAGGTTTAGAGCTGAGAGTTTGTTAGAAAGTACCTGTAGAAAAACAAAACACTCACAAAACTTATTATTGACTGGGTCACTGTATTATCAGGCTACAAAAAAAAGCTGTTCAACTGAAGCCATGGAGTTTGCATCATTGAAAGCACATGCCCTGCATTTTTTAATAGATATTATGAAAATACATGTCAATATATTGTGGCCAAGGTTTGTTAAATTGTCATCGGTGCATAGGTACATAAACAAGCAAACTTGGATGGACAGCAGGGACATTTGATCAATTTGTTATGACCCTGTTGAAAACGGTTAACACAGTATCCCACCACTAAATGATGTAGCCTTAACAGTAACATATCAAAGTAGATGTTTGTATGTTTAGCATTGAATGGTTTCTACATGTATGTGTGTTGGGGTTGAAGGTGTACAACTTCTTTTCTTTCATGATGAAGTGTTGTTTTTTATTGTGGTCCAATTTTTTGATAACATTGCAAATGTTGAAATATTAAATTACTTAATCACAAAAGTCTAACGTCTTTCCCTGTACTGCCGCCGTTTATATATGAAAACATAATTGACATTACTTTGGCGAGTGCGGCTGACCTTGTGCACGTGACGTGACTTTGTGGGACGCTGGGACTTGTAGTTTTCGTCATCGCGTGGTGACGTCAGCGGAAGTTGTTGCAGCTCGACAGCGAGGTCACATTGCTTCAGTTTTGTAATGTTTTGAGAAACACCGCCTCAATGGAGTCAACAAACGCAGGTATTTACCCCTTTTTTTCGTTGTTCTTAAAGCTTTTCATGTTTTTCAGAGCACACCTTTAGTGGTGGCTAAGTATCCGTGCTCCAGTTTTCATTGAGGGCTTTGTTTATGTGGCTATAGTAGCGTTAGCTGAGTCAACACTGTAGAGTTTGCACATTGAGGATAAATAAGTGTTAATGAGTCTGTTCGTATAGTATTTTAGAGCCTTGTTGTGAATCCTGTATATTGTAACATCGACAGAGGCACTGTCTGTCTCGTCCAACGTGACATATGATGACAATCGTTTTCTGGTGCATCATCAGAGCAGGAAATCCACCTGAGGCACGTGGAGACGGATGTCTTGATCCCGAAGATAATGAGGGAGAAAGCCAAGGAGCGCTGCGTGGAGAAGGTGGAAGGTGTGTGATGTTGATTCCTGCTCTCTCGACTGTGAGGCTCGACCGAGTAGGTGGGGGTGGTGATGGTGTCATCAACCTTTTTAAGACTGAGTGACTCGAAAGACTGCTTGTTATCAGCCTCCAGTAAGCTTGTTAATAGTACCTAAAACATGCAATATCATGTTTATGTTCAAAATAATTTGTGTACATATCACAAAGTCAGTACTTATGTCACTCACTACAGTATTGTCTAAATACTGTGCTTTATAGTTTTGAATGCATTACTACAATTGCAAGTTTTCTTTTAAAAAGACTAGTTACAATTCTTGGACTTTTGACATAAAAAAAAAAAAGTTATTCTTTCTTACATTTTCAGGCAATTGCTGACAATTTTTAGGACAGAACATACCCCATGACTAACCCTAACCCATCACAAGCCTGCAAGCTACAAGATTCAGAAATCACTAATAGACCTGCTCTACTCTCACTGAGACAGGATCTGAAAGTACTACTATTGCCACTCTCTATATTGTGCTTTTACAGTTTACTCCAGAAATAGCAATGCACTGCCTTAATTTGGAAAAGTCTGTCATGTTAGGTTTACAACCACGTAAGTCCTCAACAATAGGATTTGATAAAACTCAATAAATCAAGTCTTAAGTATTGTTTTATGTCCTGTCTCGGTCAGTCTGGCGTTTTCAATGCGCTAACAAATGCAATTGGTTGACACAACTACATTACAATTACTAGAGCAATCTAATTTGAGCTAATATAACCTCTTTTTCATAGATTTTGCATTTACCAAGGTCATTGTGTGTAGTCCAACATGCCTGTTGCCCACAAGTTTGAATGTGGATGTGTGTTTGGTTTGTCTTTCTATATGTGTGTCCTGTAAAGGACACACATATAGTCAACAAGCGCCTCATCCCTGTCCCCTTTGTCTTATATAGAAAGACAAATATAAGACAAATATAGTTGACCTGTCCAGGTATAACCTCTCCTCACGCAGTTAGCAGGGGTCAGATCCAGTATCCCGCTACGATAAACAGAATAGATCAAGATAGGATGGATGATTTTATTCAGTTTAGCTTGATGCTGTGGAGAATTGGATTGTTAGCATGGCAAGTATTGAGATTTTTGTTTTCAGTGTGGTTGCAATATATCATTTCACTGATCTTATTGTTCTTGTGGTCGTCTTTTGGACATTAATACAACATTATGTTTATTTTAGACATGCACTATGTTTATCATAAAGTTGTATTAGAAATATGAATGTATATCAACCCAAAGTATGACGCATATTTTTTTTAAATGCAGTTTTCAGTCAGTTATAATTACATGATTTCCAAACTATAAGCCGCCACATTTTTCACACATTTTGAACCCTGTGGCTTAAACCTCCTTTAGCTCCTATTGTCTGTAGCACTTTGAGATTTACTATTGTAAAGTGCAATAGAAATAAAAGGCATTATTATTAATAAACAATCTTTAAAAAATATTAAACATCTCAATTAACCAGCGCAATGCAAGTTATCCTTCAATAGCTTTTATTTCTTCAGACCAATTTTACTTGTTTTGTGGTGTTTTATTACCACAGTAACTCATTTGTGAAGGATGAGTGCATTTTTGTGTGTTGTGAAGCTGCCATGACAATAATACTTAGAGTATACGCAAGCTGTTCTAACTACTTGGAGTTACAGAAGAGCTTCACACCAGAATACAGCAGTGCACCATTCTTCTGTAATTTTGTAGTGTTATTGCTGTCAAGATTATGACGCTTTGGGAAGGTGCAAAATGAAGAGGAAAAGCAAATCATGTTTGAAAGTCTCATTTTACTTAAAATCCACTTATCACCCATTAACCACACTTTCATCGGAGTTTATGAGACTCCATATTTATTTAATTTCTCTTCAGGTTTTATTCATCTTTCTTTTTGAAGACACATCTTTAAATCCAGTTGCTCTTGATGTTTCACCTTACGGCGCGCTACTTTGATAACCTGCTGTGCCGCATTGTATTGTCACGATTGAGTAGCTGGTCTTTTTGGCCAGGTTTTGCAGTTTCTACAAATTTGACAGCAACCCGCGCAAGCCGGAGGTGACGGGACAGACAATAGACGTGTGGGTACTGGAAACCCCCCTCACGTTACAAGCTTCTCATCCCACTCATTTTCACACCTTTATCGTCCCCCCCCGCTATATTCTATACAGGTCTCCAGCATGTGATCTACAGATCTATAACTTTGTTTTCCTGTGTTGTCTTTCTAAGCACACACACCTCCAAACACCCCAAAGCACACAGACAAGTGATACTAACTGCTTTGTAGCATTTCCCTTACGTGATTTTTTCCCCCCCCATTCCCTTCTTGACTCGCATCACTACTCTGAAATAATTTGTTAAAAAAAAACGTGAGACATCTGCAGATACGATAAAAAAAAAGTTTCACATTGGATACTGGTTTCTAAATCAGATTTGTTAAATGTGTGTCAATATACCATCTATAACATCCACAATAAATAAAATAATTGTCAATTTCCTTGACATAGTACTTTATAATTTATTCATTATTCAGAAAAGCACAGATCAGGCTCAAAATCCTATTTTCTGTTATGGCTAATTATATATCAGGGGTTTAGACTCAGCCTCCTCTTTTAAAGCATCAAATCTCCCTCAATGTTTCTATCATTCCCACTAACTGCCAGACTACACTTCTGCAGCTATTAAAAAAAGCAGCACCACACGGCCAAAATTGGAGGTGGGGAGCACACTTTCCTTCACAAGGGCCTATTCTGACATGAATTCCGTCTCATAAATTGTCTTTTGGTGTAGCTTCTGATGTGTGCTCAGAAAGGCAGCCCTCTGCAGCCTCTATTAGTGCCAGGGGACAGGGATGAGGCGCTTGTTGATTAGATTAGTCGCACTATTCTGCTTCTCTAAATTGGTTCTGCCGTTGAGATTTTTTTTTTTAAACCCCCCCATCCTCTACATCTGCATCCTGATGAAAGTGTCTGTGTGATAACCATACTGATGCCACTGATAAAGGTAATTATGTTGTCAGTCGTTCAACTGGAGACATGAGAGGGCAGTGAGTTTTAATTAAAGCCTTGACAAAGAGCTCGCTAACAAGGTGACGACTCAGTCTTCAGCACCTTCTTTACAGTGAGGACCTTGCATGTTTACCGTGGAATAAAAAATAAATAAACAATTAAAGAAAACAATGGCCAGTCTGCACAGTCATCTTTGCAGAGGAGCTTTGTCTTTGCATATCAATATTTATTTGCTCAGCTCAAGGCATCCGTTAAAAAAAGTAGTCAAGTCTATATTGCAAGTTGCAGTATTTTGCGACCCCTGACAATGTGAGCAGCCTCAGTTTTTGAGTTTAATAAGTCTTGGCAGCGTGACGAAGTTCCTTCTTGTGGACATGAGACCCATCTCGGTTTGCCTGTGGCGATTTGTTTTAATCAACTGACAGGATATACCGGTACACACACTATAGGGAAAGGAAGGCTTCAGTTTTAGTTGAGCGATTCTGCTTGTGTTATTTAGGCTGTTTTAGTTCAAATCAAGCCCTGCCCACTTTATTTAACACATTTTTTTCTTCTTCTCTTCTCCACCTCCCTCCAGCCTTTAACCACTGCTGTAAAGAATCTGGCTTCTTCATGGTGTTTAAATGTCGAGAGCAAAATGCAGCCCTGAAGGAATGCCTGACAGTACAGTGAGTATTTACACTTCCCTGTGGAGCACTCCACAGTGACGCAGTAAAGTTATTTCTCAATTGTTGCAACTATGAACCGATACACATTTCTTTCCACTTCCGATCCAATGCGATGCCTGAATTTGGATATCTGCCAATACAGATACTATTCTGATACCAGAGCTCTGTTTGCTTTGATATTATTATCATTTTGGTTGATTTTATATGAGGCTGTAATAAACTCCTTTGTTTTGCAAGTATGAAATGTATGAATGTATTCTCCCAAAACACAACTTGAGGTTAGTATGAGGTCAGAAAAGGGAGAAGTCCAAACTGTTTTTCTTCAATTCGGACAATGTAGGGGTCTGCGTGACGTCATCATCTCATAATAAACTTGGTATGTTTTTAAAACCTCAGAATCACTTTGTTAATCCCTGGGGAATTTCTTTAGCAAAGCAGCATAAACTGCAATATTTCCAACACGCGCAGCACCAACGATTGGGACTATTTTCACGGAGCTTTACGTGGAGTAGGACGCAGCTTCACTGAGGTCTGAATCAACTGCTGACAGCGTGGAGGAGCTGCTTTTCATTGTTTTGACGCTGCGGTCAGAGCCGTACTCCTCTGCGAGATGTCGCTTTAAAAACGGTGACACCTGGCTCCAGAGAAGCCGCCACCCTGTACAATGGCTTTGCAAACATTGCATGTTGCTTTGCAGTGTGGTGAGCATAGAATACATTCAAACAGCCACATATTGCCATGAAAGGTTGGATAGCGACAGTGCGGCTATGCTCGCCTGCTTGCTGGCTGCAAACTGTGGAATGGATTTCCTGACTCATTACGCCACGACTCATTGAGACCCGCCTCTGTTCAGGAAATCCATTCCATATTTTGCAGCCAGCGAGCAGAGCAGCCTGCAGGGAAATCTCTTGTGGAGTCATTACAGTGACAGTAAAGCACAGATGCGGTTTTTCCTTTCCACAGTCGCAAACAAATCTGCTGTTGGGCTTTTCTGTTTTCTCTATAAAAGCACATTGGATTGACTGTAATGTATTTAAAATGTCTTTTTTTTTTATTTAAAAAAAATTGCACTTTAAAAAAAAAGCACAGATGTGGCTTGTAGATTGGAAATCTCCACAGGTATGATTGGAAATTTATGATCAGTGAATTACGTTGGTATCGGAACTCGATACAGATACTGGATAGGATCAACCCCATCTCCAATACTAGCAAAAAGTCATTTTATTTGACCTGTTGGTTTTTGTGACTTAAGCTCATCTGTGGTCAATCTATCATCTTCTCCATGTTTTATTACCTTACAGTCTTATTCCACAGTAGTTCACTTTTTGCCTGAAAACGTACAATTGCCGATTATCCGCTGCCACCACTATATTACCGGTTAGCCTCAAATTGCATTTTATTGACTGTGAGGAAACTGTACGCATGTTCAGGCAGAACATGCAAACAAAGTGACTTCTTCGATTGCGCATTGTGCTACTTTATAGAATGTTGTAACATAACACGCATTTGTTGGAGAAGGACTGTATAATGTAATAAAATGTGGAGAAGGAGAAGAAAGTGCTGCAGAGTGTTCAGCCTGTTCTGCTTTCCCACCAGCTACAAGGATCCCACATTCTTTGAAGAGTGTAAGCGGGAGTACATCCAGGAGAAACTGGAGTTTGAGAGGACTGGGATTCCATCCAAGAACAGGAAACAAAAACTGCCCACCAGCATGTAATACATCAGCATGATTGTGAAACAGCTTTCAAAAACCCCAGACGACGCCCAGAACCTGCATCAAGTCTTTCTCACTGAGGAAATGCGGCAACAGTCTGGATAAGTTTATTACTCTCACAGCTTCAAGCCTTGTGTGTGTGTGTGTGTGTGTGTGTGTGTGTGTGTGTGTGTGTGTGTGTGTGTGTGTGTGTGTGTGTGTGTGTGTGTGTGTGTGTGTGTGTGTGTGTGTGTGTGTGTGTGTGTGTGTGTGTGTGTGTGTGTGTGTGTGTGTGTGTGTGTGTGTTTTTTTTCTCCCATCTTTGGAATAGGTGGCTTAAAATGTGATTTTATTGTTTGGTATGATTTTTGAAAACTTCAATGCAAATGTTTTGTGCACATTATTCTCAATTCAGTTTTTCCATCACTTGACTCATTTTTGTAGCCACGGATCATGTCGTCATGGTACAGCCCCGTATTGGAAGATCTTCAGAGTCATGCCAGCGCGTTGCTGGTCGATAAATAGCCAGTTCCTGCTGGTCACTTCAACCAGCTTATTATATGAATGGCATGACACGAGTTAAAGAGACTTGTACAACTCAGATAAAACACCTGGTGTAAGCAAGAGAGAAATTATGTGTGATGATGAAGTGATGTAAATATTAAATTCTCAAAAGCAGTAAACATTGTGTGTAATTCTTTTCACTTGTTTTCCTACTTTCATATTAAGTAAGCTCTAATTAAAGTTTTAATTAGGAATAGCAAAAGATCTATTGGGATGCTCATCAGTCTGCACTGTGAAATGAAAGAATGTGAAGGAATAACAGGGAGGCTGGATTTTAGGAGATAAGCATGGACATTTTAATGAATTTAGATTTTTTTTTTCTTCTTTCATTCACGACAAAAGAAATTCACTAAGTGATCTCGCAACCTCCAGCACACAGTGTACTTCAGTTTAGTTCATTTGGGATATGAAAAACTGAACATTGTGAAGCATTTTCTTTTCAACATAAGTAGCTCTGAAGTGAATTAAAACTTTCTGTGCTTCTGTAATTTTTTCTGACTTTGACTGACTTAAATTTGTACCAAAAGAATTTCCAAAATAAATGAATAGCACTCTGTTGATTCCTGATAAATTAAACCTTTACAGTGCTGCACAGTTACTGTATGTATTTATTTAAAGATCTGTCTTTCTCTTATTTAACACACTCCAAAGAACCAAAATGGGGAGCAGTGACTGAGCTCGTTGTAAGGAGGTGTTGCTTTCATAAACAACAAAGTTGAGTTATTTTCTGACTTTCTGGTGGTTGATTTTGTCTGTTTTCTTTAAGGTGGCTGCTGAATTGGCATCACATTAGCAGTATGTGAACTTAAGATGTGTGGTGGAGGCTGTATTCATTATAAACATATTGACACGATGACATTGTTGAATGTAGCACAAAGACCTGGTTTTCACTGTACCCGAAGTGTCATGTCATAATATTTACAGCTAGACTTAAAAACTGACCTTTTATGGTTTAAATATGGCTCAATAGGCTACATACTGTTTACGATCTGTCAACATAATGAAAATATAAAGTGGTACAGCCCATTTTCACTTAACTCTGGCCTCCAGTATTGCTTCACTTTTACATTCAACTTTTAGGATTGCAATAATCTTCGGGAACAGATTTACCAAGTAAATAACATGGAAATGACATTGTCAGTTTTATTGGCTATTTTGTTTCGATCAAACCTACAAACCCACAGTACACCATGTAAGTAGTTTGTCTTCACACTCGCTTTTACGATTGCAACCTGCACTGAGTTTGAAATAACACGGAAAGAGTTTTGTTCTGAAAAGACAAGACTCATTTAAATTCTTCTTTTTTGTAATCATAGTTGTGAGGAAACCAGGGCACCCGTCATCTTCTTTTTCAAGGTCCTGGCTTCTTTTGTCAGGCAGCTCGTCAGAGGTGCAGTTCAACCTTGTCGAGAGACTCTCATTTGTCTTTGGGAGTTCAGCAATGGTTTGGTCTCTACCATGGAGCAACGCCTTCAGCTCGGCCACTTCTTGTTTGAAGTCCTTCTTTCAGGTGCCTGGCTGTCTGAGGAGGCCCTGGTTGCCCTCTGCCTTTCTGGGATCCACTGGGAACACTCTGTGTGAGTTGTCTTTAATGTTTTACAGCATTCAATAAGTTAACCATGAAAAAAAAAACATTCATCCATTCATCCTTTAGCCATTATGATCATTAACACTTAAATGCTTGAAAATTAGAAACTTGTAAGTGTAGAAATAACTGAAAAATCCATTTTAAAATCCTGATGATAAAGCAGGAGGTTTTGCAATTCGAGGCACGAGTGGGGCAAAACGATGGCTATTGCGGAACATGCACCATATATTGGAAGTATGATTGGAAGTCTCATTGCCTGTACCCATTCATCCATCTTCTGTTTAATCCAACGCAGGGTCAGAGAAGGATGGAGCTGATCCCGGCTCAATATGGGGATAAGGCAGCGTAGACTCTGACTGGCAGTCCATCACAGGGCAACCACTGAGAGAAAAACACACCTCCAGGTAATTTACACTCACCAGTCAACTAAAAACAGGTTTTTGGACTGTGGGAGGAAACAGATGTACAACCAATGGACAGGCAGAACAAGCAAACTATCAAATCAGGCACGTTACCGCTAAAGTTAACAAAAACAACAAAAAAAAACCATGATGCAGACAGGTGCCTTCATTTCATTCATTTAATTGATCATATTTACAAACAGTCTGAAGTGCAGTAAATCTAAAATATAATCCATATCTACTGTACATTGCATTTTGGTTTGCAAATTGTTTACAGAAGTATGAAACTACTGCTGTAAAATAATTCTTCTTAAAAATCAAGAACATAAAAGACCACAGTTATGAAACAGATTGCAGTATATGGAGGAAAGAAAACAAAAACAACACAAAACCTTGTTTTTTTTTTTTTTTTTTTTACAACCATGGGCCTTGTGCTTTGTGCACCTCTATGTCAAGTCACAGCTCACATTTCTTCAGGTTTACACATTATTGTTGCGCCACCAGTGAGAGAGCTCCTACATCACATCACAAGTCTTGTGGGTGGGGCAGGAGAAAAGAAAAAGGAATTAAATAAAAACCTATTCTTTGGAGTGCAAAAACCATGTTTGGCAGAGTACTGAAGCCCACCATATACATTTCTACAATATGCACATTCTTCCTTTTGTGTGTCTTATAAGCTAATATATTTAATTTGTACATCCTTCAGATTATCTGACACTCCAAAAGAGAAATCAATTACAAACTTCCCTTATCACTTAACAGCAGGATTAACATCAGCACAGTGCAGAGCTTCGGTATGTTTTCTATTATTGAAAATGTCCAAAAAATCTTGATTCAGCCTCATCGTGAGCTCAGTATACAGGGGAGTATGCAGACCACGTTCCTTCAAAATGGAAAGTGGAAAAAGTTCCTTCAAAGCTAAATTCTGTAGTCTGGGGAAAAAGGAATATGTGACAACAGGCAGGTTTAAAGAAGCTTTCCAAACAATTAAGATTTTAACTTTCACCTTTTCTGGAGGAGCCGAGATTGGAGTGGTTGCTTTTCCAGAAAGCATTAACAGCGTATCTTTGACCATACACACAAATAAATTTCAAATACGGCTTTCTCAAATATGATTCAGTAAGCATGGATAGATTGAAAGCCGACCATGATATAATGAATCCATATGTACTTTGTGGGGGGAGAAATAAAGGTTTGAATTTGGTATTTGTTAAAATGTTGGAACCAAAATATCAGCAATTATCCTACAGTTGCAGTATGTCTGTCTCCATCACAGTACAAAAACAAACACATCGAATCCTTGTACCAAGACATCTCCGTCACGTAATCATGACACAAACATGGGACTATGTATCTTGTATAATTTACAGTGATCGAATGTAAAAAGACTTGCATTGGAGGGAGCACGGGTATACAAATCCTAGTACTATGCTGTGGCTCCGGCCGTCACTGGCCACAGTATATGGAGAGAGAGAGATAGAGAGAGAAAGAGAGGCCCTTTGAGCTCTATTAGGTTTATTACGATGAGATACAGATCTAGGCGGGCGAAGGATTCCCACACACCGATCTGCACACACAGGCACACTGTTTGATGCACGTATATATAAACACACACGCAAATTAAACTGCTTGTATGCATGCTTGCGCACACTTATGCATGTGCATACAAGGACACATACACATGGACAAACTATTCTGTTGAGGGTCGGTCATCAAATTTTCCTCTGCAAAGTCAGGTAAGTTCACCGATGCGGTGTGCAGAGATGGCATTTCAATGAGATTAGTCTTTACCTCGAGAAAAAAAAAAAAGGCCTCTTCTGGCCTCTGTTAGATCCCACAACCAGTAGGTCCAGTCTCAATCACTCCGAAGGAGTGGTGTTTTCAACTTAAGGCAGGTTAGGTGGTAGCTATGTGGCAGGGTCGGAGAGTTCACTTATTCTTCCATTCAATTATTTTCCACCCAATTTCATACTGTGTTTGATCATTTATCTGTCCTAATAGGGCTTGGCCCACTCTGTATTTGGGCTTCTGGGACTGCAGTTCCCCATTGAGGACGAGGAGTTGGACGCAGCGGAGTGTCCCTCCCAGAACATGGCATCACTGGGCTTGGGCGGACTGGGGAAGGATCGCGAGCTGTCGTCCAGGGAGGCCTGGTTTATAGGAGGCGGGGGCAACACCACGGAGCAGGTATCACTACCAAGCAGAGCCTCTCCTGAGCAGCCCGGAGAAGGCCAGGGACCGTCGTACCAGCAGTCTTCCCTCAGACTGTCCGGCAGCAGGTTTCCCGACTGACCACTGACTGGTGGGCCGGGACGGCCGGAGCATGAGGGGAGTGGGGGGGCACTAGGGGGACGAGGCACTGACGCCCGGGGGACTGGGTGGTTGTTGTTCTTTTCCACATCATCCAGACACTGGATTGGAACCGTTGAGGCAGCTAGACAGAGAGGAGGATGGGTAGGATCCAGGGAAAAACAGAAAATGAAGGACAACGAAGATTAAAATAAAAAAATAAAAAAAGACAGCAGCAGATGTACAAAGAGTTTTAGAATCATTTTGTATCTAGTGAGACCTGTATACACCGACTGGTAATATTGTCAAACTTGCGTTTCATTTATAGCAACGATTCTGTATGTTTTTGTTTTAACGGCGCAAACCCCTTTTGAGGATGGAAATATTTAAAGAATTATCTTGTCTGTAGCATGTTAACAGTCTTTACACCTTACAAAATCTTCTAAACACATATTTCCTCAAAATAAGTTGGACTTAAAAATATTTGACATGTAATAAAAATCATTTTTTACTTTCACTCTTGAAACAAATATCTTTGTTAAGCATCGTCCCCTGACTTTAACAGCCGTGTCAAAATTGGCATTGATTTCTATCTCGTATTGTAAAATTGGTTTTCATATTGAAGACCAAATGTCCTGAGTTTTAATTATGTAACGTTTTTCTTTCAAGTATTTCAATGGGATATTTAGAGACAGCCAATTTCTATATGCACCTAAACTCAAAAACACTAAATCACCAGAGATTAAAGAATTATGAGTAAAACAGTCTGTTTATTATCCATTTTTAATGACTATTAATACGGTAATATAACAACTTTTAACATTATTTATTTGTGAAAATTTGATATGACTTAACATCCATGTTGACTTCCCAGAAAAAGTAAAGAATGGTGAAATACTAAAGAGTAAAATATATTTTTTGTAAATATCTTTAATCCTCTTGTTAATATTGTTGTAAAGGTTTTACAGAAATGTTAAAATCCACCTGGCGGCATAAATGAAGGCATCTGTTTTTTCTTTTGATAGATTAAAAATGAATTTATTTGGCACAATGATCACACCTCTGCGTTTGTTTACACGTGGATTAAAGTAGAGTTTGTAAAGACATGAAATAATGCTAAAGGTGCGTTCAACAAAGCCTTTTGATCTCTAACTGGCTCAAGACGGAGCAGTGAGATAGAACTTTCACACTGAGCAGCAGACTACGTATTGTACAAGAAAAGCCCTGCACAATGTAAATGCCACTGCCTGTGAATCAGTAAATATTCCCCCAAATAATTAGGTTTTGTTCACGAAACAAAAGCTTAATCAAGCCGACTTCTATGCATACACAAAGCCCGTCTTTATATTTTGCATATCCGTACACAAGTCTCACACACACATCGCTGCTTTGCTATCAAATCATCATCTTGAGCGAATAATAAAGTTTAAATGAGAGTGTCTGCTCCCGCTTTGTTTCCATACCTCTCCTTCCACACATCATCTATCCATCCATCCCTCCCCGCTATGCTTCCATGTGAAGGTCTCCTGAGTCTAGGATTTGAATAAAAGTGATTCCAAAGGAGGAACATTAGAAGAATACAGATGCACAGCAGGACTGAATAAATACATGCCCCTCTCCTCCCTCTCCCTATTCTTTGCCACTCCTGCTTTCCCTATTTCACTCTATCCGCCTCATCAAAGTCACAGGATTACTCTCTTATTCAGTGGAATAAATAGGCAAAGATTTATTTTCTTGCCATATTTCGTTCTCTAATTTTCACCTCCAGGTCTCCTGTTCTGACACTCTGAGGAACCGACGCCAGAGGTAATCCCTCCTAAGGGTAGCATACATCGTCTCAGAGGGAGGGGAACAGAGGCAGAGAGAGAGAGAGAGAGATCATTTCATCATGTCCTTTAACAAAGTGTTTGAGCACTTTCACAATATCTAGTCTTATCACTCTCTTATACAAAGTGCAACGAGAAGTCCTCTGAGTGAGGAGCACTTCTTTACAGAGGCGCTGCTGGAACTGAACAGAAGCAGGCGGTAGAAAAGCGAGCTGCAACGTGGTGCAGTCTTTCGCACGCTTGTGTCCTCGTGAGAATGTACCCGGTTAGAGTTTAGAATGGACCAGGGTTTGCAAGTTTCTCCTTGAGTGTGGCGCTTTTCTCCAAATAATCCAGTTTCCTCCCACAATCCAAAACATGAATTTAATTGATGACACTCAATATTTCTCGTAGATGTGAATGAGATGTGGTTGTCTGTCTCGGTTTGTGTCCTGCTCTTCAGGGCAAATCCTGCCTCAGGGCCGGGCTCAGAATGGACATTTGTCGAACTCTAGTCAACTAAATCAAATCATAAGTTACTCAACCAATGATGTTGCAAGGTTTCATGCTGTCTGCAATTTACGCAAAGGATTGGCGTCACTGAAGTTTAAGATCGTTCTTTCAGTTATTACAATTATTTGTTGTCGAGCAAGATTATTCTCAAACGGTATGGGGAAAATACACACGAATACAGGGTAGGTAAATAATATTGATGAAGGGGCCTTTCGGAGTGGATTTTTATTGATTCATCTAGCACGCAAACTACCCCCCCCACCCCCCACCCCACCCCCACACTATACGTACAGGAGTGGTATGAAAGAAAGCAAAGGAGCAGAGATGTTTGTTATCACATACACGTGGATCACACACAATAATTGGTTGATCTTTAATGAAAAAAACAAAACAAACAAATCTGAACTCTGCCACATTTGTGTCTCACCTTGTCTTGTCTCATTGATTAAAGGCCTGAGTTTCCTGATCAGGTCTGTTTGGTGCTTCAGCTCTGAATGCAGACGGTTGACCTCACGGTACATCGACTGGTACGACTGCTGCATGCTTCTCTCTCTACAGGTGAGAGGAACATTTAACGTAAACATTACGGGGAAGATTTCAGATTTCCTCAGTTTCTGCTTTTATAAAAAAATAAAAAAAATAAAATACAACCTTTGACTGGATCTCACACGGTAAAAATCCTTTATAACCGTGTGTCCGACAATAGCTTATTGTTTCCTGATGGCACCACCATACAGAAGTCTGGTAAATGCAAATTTCATGGGACACTTGAACAAAGGAGCTCAATTTAATTTAATCTAATTTAATTCTAGACATTGCTGGAGCAGCTTCTTTCCTGTGATAACTGTATTCCTGCAATAGGATTTGCTACTTTGCTGACACGCTTAGCACCATCACTGACTGTGCTGATATGGAGCCTCGGAGTTTCACAGGTGCTGAGCATAAATCACTTAACAGCATAAAATCACTATGGCACATTTACAGCACATTTGAGGTTTGCAAGGAAAAAAAACTAAAAGGTAATCTCAATTGATGTAATCACCTAGAAACATTGAACAGGATGAAAAAAATATATATATTTGGAAATTTGGAGACTGAAATGCTTAGAATCTGTCCCATCCACACATTATGCGTAGATGCAAAATCTCATCAACACTTCCTTTACGTTGTAACACCTGTATCAGCCGACAAAACCGTGAAAAGAAAGCCAGCACAGTGAAACAAAGTCATTTTGTAATGTTAAAACCGAATGAACTACAAACCGAAGTCCCCTTAAATTACACAAAATCCTAATTTACAGGACACACAGACAATTAGCACAAACCTTTCACAACCTAAATCATACCACGATTTTCAATGATTTCTCCCAAATACAATGTCACAGTTTAGCAGACAATGTTTTTTTTTAAGGTGATTGGCAAGTCTAAAGATCTGTGATGTGCAGATGTATAAAGCGGCACCCTCCTCTAGTGGCCAAACAGAATAAGTACAATCTGTGGCGGAAGCATGTGCCGTTTTATAGCTGTTCAAAAAGAGAAATATGCCACAACAAATGTCCATTAAAATTACAATTTGTAGACATTTTGTCAACAAAATGCCAAACTACTCCAGAGATGCAATTTTATTTTTTTACTTTTTAAAATGGGGAACAAAATAATCAGTTACTCTTCAAGCATTTGTTTCATACCTTGTATTGTATTTTGCGTCACAAGTCTGATCCAAGTCCGGTCCGTTAAGGCCGAGGGGTTCCTCCTAAAACACAGTTATGTTATTATGTTAACGGGAAAATCCTCATTACAAACAAAAGCAGGCCTCTTCGGGTCTTGTTCATACTGCAGCGCACCCCTTAATGTGTTGTTGCTCCAAATGTGTCGCCATGAAGTTCAGCAGAAAAGCCTGATTACTGCCTATTTTGATGCAGTTACATATTGAAAGCATGCAGAATGGAAGTTCTCTAGGATCACGACTCGACACCTCCGATCCCCATTATTCTTAAAATGGGTTTTTGGGATCTCGTTCCACGTCAGTATCTCAGTTTCAGCATCTGTTTCCACTGCTCTTTCTTCTCACACAAACTTACCACACTCTTCTCCAGCAGTCGGCTGTTCTCCAGTGTCACTCTCTCCAGCTCCTCCTGCAGTTTGATGATCTTAAGCTCAGTGTTGGCCCTGTCTACCTGCCAGTAGTCTTGTGGGCTGTTCAAGCTCTTCATCACTAGACACACAAAGTTTAAATGTACATGAATACCCGACACATGTAGATACACAAATCGATTCTTAGAAGTGGCTTATTGTTGTCTAAATATCTGGCCAACGTCTCATTTTTACAGTGATATTTGACGAAGGCGAGAAGGGAAGTAGAGTAATTCATTTTAAGAAGGTTTGTGTGTTGTACCCGTACCTTGGCTGATATCCATCTCTGTCCTCAGCTGAAGCAGCTCCAACTCTTTGGCCTGAAGCTGCTCTGTCAGCAGCCGCTCACTCTCACTCTTCTCCTTTTTCTGAGACAGAGACAGAAGGTGAGAGAGGGAGAGTCAGTCAGTACTCCTGCCAGTGCAAAAAACTGTCTTCCAGTTGAAATTATAAGTAGAACTCTCTTCATTCTCTGTAAACTTAATAATGATTAGTGTTTTTTTTTTTCTTCCTGGTTTGCAACATACTTGATCTTTGTGCCTGCCTGTAGTTTCAGTTTGTGGGATATTTAGATAAGTCAGTGAACGCACCAGTTTGTTAAGCTCCATCTGCAGGTCCTCCTTCTCTATATAGATACCTCGGTAAGCGCTGAAGGCCTTGTTCACATACTGGGGACCCTCTGATGGAGGAGCATCTGGCCTGAAGTGCTAAAGAGAAGAAAAAAAAGATAATGTCACAAAGAAGTAAGTGTTGTTTTATTTCTTCCACCTGTCAAAGCACCAGTGTATAAAGCAGGGTTTTTAATTAAGCATGTGGCTACAGGTCAGTTACATGCCAATGTTTTCACCTTTGACTACCGATCCGAATTTAAAACCTTCATCTTTTTCCATTTACCATAACTGCATTTCAGGAGCCTTTCTGCTCTGCTGTGTTTTACTCCAGTACAATGTCTGCCCGTGCCAGAATTTTTTTCAGCCCTCCTTTCTGTATTAGAGTTGGTTTATTCCTCATTGTTCTACAGCCTTGACTATAAGCCAACAATATTAATGATGCTGGCATGCAGACTCCCACAGGCAAGTATTTTGCAGTGTCGTGTTGAATATGCTGACTGTTTCCTCAACTTTTTCCAAGCACTTTTTGTTCGCCCATAACTCTGATGTCCTGCACAGAAAATGCAGATTTCATTCATCATGTTCCACAGCTCTCTTTCCAACTCCAATATCAGCCAACAGAATAACTTCTTTTGATTCATTTAAAAAAATCTTTATGAAACTTTCAATGTTCATTGTCAACACCCTACCCCAAAACATGCCATTGTATCCATCTATACCTTGTCCTCTAGTTGTTTAACCCTCTTCCTCAGTAGGGTGTTCTCCCGCTCTGTGTCTCTTAGCCTCTTCTTGATGTCCTCGTAGGCCGTGACCAAAGCGAAGTGGGAGGCAACAGACTCATCGCCGGCACACACTGAGACAGGACTCTCACCAGCAGCGGTGTAGGCAGTCTCATGTTTAAGGATGCAGATGTCATCATCCACTGCCAAGGGCTCCATGTCTGCACAGGCCTACTCTGTAGCAGATAGAAGACCTATAGATGGCAAAAAAAAATATGATTGTATTTTTAAGCACATCCACGTAAAATAGACAGTATGACAATAAGTAGAGCAAACAACATCCCAGTGCTTACATTTGTGCACTTTTCACAACACAATGACCATCTGTAGGCGGCACTCTCCTCTCGTCTCGAGGTTACCGAGAGATAGTCTGCTATGTGATTTCACTACTGCACAGAAACTAAATCAAAATTAATCTGGTTTTTCTGAGCATTAACTATGAAAACATTGACTTTTTGGACTATAATTCACTTGTGTAGATGATATTGGCTGTAAAGGTTGCAAATTGATAACATTAACAAATGCATTCTGTTCAATTATTGTGTGAACAGTACGTCTCAAGAAATCTAAACCATGTAAAAGTGTTACACAGCAAAAATTGTCAAGCTTAGCAAATATTAATAAAAATAACCTAAATCATTGTCAAAATAGCAAAAAAAGACAATCACAAACAAAAGACATACATTTGAGTTTACATTCTTCTTCTTGACTGCAGAGACAGTTTTTGTTTTGTTGCTTTGGCAGGTTGTCTATTATTCACAAAACACCTAATACTTCATATTCTAAGAATCTTGTTACTGGTGTGACTGTATGATGTATGAAAGAATGTTAATCCATGAAATAGTCAACTGCAGTTTAAAATACAAAGAGCCCTGGAGAGCTTGGATTGTTGAGTGGATAATCAGGTACTGAGCAATGCAAGACATTCACAGACAGGTTTGTGACACCCAGCAGATTCACATATCGAGAATAACACACACACACACACACACACACACACACACACACACACACACACACACACACACACACACACACACACACACACACACACACACACACACACACACACACACACACACACACACACACACACACACACACACACACACACACACACACACACACACGAGGTTAGTGTGTTTTCTGGGAAGCAGCTAAAGCTAGTTGATGATGTCAGCATGCAATGATGCAGCAAACACACAGCAGCCAAGTTTATTGCCCTGAAGGCAAAAGAAAAAGTTTTCGTGCGTGCACATCAAGACAAACTAAAGCAAGTCGAGCCGCTCGCTTCACTGGACGACCCTTGATGTGAAATACAAAGCGACCTTAAACAACAACTGAAAACGAAAGTCAACGAGAAACCAAAACAAGATGTCAAGGGCGTCATTTTGTTTGACTTCATTCACTGTAAAATGAAAGCGCGTGACGAACAAACTCACCACGGCAACGTGCAGTCGCGATGTTGTACAAAGGAGGACTAAAAGTAGCAATAATCGACTTGTAAACAATCAATAGATCCCGTCTGTGTGCGACGCTATCGTTAAAAGTGCTAGCTTCCGTGAGCACCTTTGACAGTCGAAAAACAGCAATTCGAGACACTTCTCAATTATTCTCCGTAGACGGCAACACACACATTAGACAGTGACTCTAAAAACAGAAAGAGAAACGTGAAGAGCGACGGCGATCGAAATGATCGATCTGTTATGATGATAACAGCTAGCGAGGGCTAGCTACCATTCTGAGGCTCGGTGAAGCGAAAGCAGTCCAGCGTCTTTCAGTGTTCCACTAACCGTGTTAGATGCTCGTTTCAATTCGGGGTGAGACGGCCACGTAGGATTATCATTTATTCCTGGATGGAGGAGAGCTATTTGCTGGAGGAAAACAAAGAAAGGAGGCTGGAGCCTCGCTCCGTCTCTGAACTGACAGCTGAGAAAACAAAAACTTCCGGGAGTCACCCGCCTGTACCGGTTCTTTCAGAATAAAAGCACCGGGACTCCTCGATGCAGAAACGAGGCAGATCAGATCGGACACATGCAAAGAGATCGAAGATAGCTCTTGTCATCAGAACTTTTTTATTTAAGGTGTGAACTGATGTAATCAACAAAAAAAAAGTCTGAAAGACATTTGACCAAGTGATGAGATGATCTATGTGACAAATCCTTGAAAACACACTCGCACACACACACACCCACACACGCGTGTATATATACAAGCAAAAAAAAAAAAAAAACATGATCAAGCGTCCTTTTGGGTTTGTTTCTTAAAGTTGTAGCAGATAGAAATGACCCGAGCTTTTATATATTGCTGGACTTTGCGTCTGACTTTTGAAACACCAACAGGTGAACACCTTTGGGTCTCCATAAGCTGAAGCCCCCACAGCCTGGACCAAAGTGCTGGAAATCTCCGAAGAACACCTAGTGTACAAGAGTTTTCTCGGGTGGAAGTTGCTGCTGGTAAGCTCTGATGACTTAACAAACCATATTAATATGAGGAAATCCAATTATACGTAAACATTAGCTTAGCTCTCCAATGAGCTTAACATCAATTACAAGCACCCTCTTTCTGAGTGTTTTGAAAGTGTTTTAGTACTTTAAACAGTTTGGGGATAATAGTTGGTGCCCAGTTAGCTTCTAACTGGCTTGTAACCACATCGGCGTTAACGGAAATTTCCCGTAATGAAATGGTTTCGCCAACGTTTCTCTTGTAGGTCAGTGCAGTTTAAGAAGCCTCACGAGTAGGCCGCAATGAGAATGAAAACATTGTTTATCTTAGTATAAAATCAAGACATTACAATGGGGGTAGAAATTGCTTTGTTACTGTTTGAGCAAATACTTTTTTTGTACTTTTTTTGTTCACGATTTTAACTAAATTATTAAACCACAGGAAAGAAATTATAAAAACACATCAAGATCATAAAAATATATCCTCATTCAGCAATTTGGTAATGCAGTAACTTTTGATTTTCAAAAGGTTCAGTATGGGATTGGTATTGGCATATTATACCCGTATTTACTGGTTATCGGGTCAATACCAAAACTTGCAGTGTAGCGTCATTATTCCAGACTCATTCATAGGATTCATGCAATCCATGCTTCAATTGGTCACAGCTGTTGGGCACGTGCACATTTTGGAGGTGGTCATTATGCTGTGGTGGGATGGATTTCATATATACATATATAAAAGTAAGATTTATGATATTAAATTCTTTCCTTTTTTTTGTTTTTTCTCTAGAAGAATCTGCCAAGGTCTGCAACATAACTTGATGGCTTGCAAAGAAGATGAAGCCAGCAGGTTGTTAAATGACAATTACTGTGAGTCTATCAAATTTATTTTTACTGATTTCCATTTCATTGTGCGAGTTTTGATTTGTTTGTTATGTCAAGCTTTTCAGATTGGGAAATGATTGTAGCTGTACCTTTATGGTTTCATAAATATTTTTATTTATTCAAGTTTAGCATTTGTCTTTGTTTGAGACTAATTATCACTTAATTTCAGGTTTCATTTTCACCATGCATAGAAGGAAGTAGCTTTTCTTTTTCCAATACACACATTTTTCTTATTTTCATGAATGTCTACGTGCATGTATGCCTTGATTGTCGATGTACTGAACTGCACATTTGCTTTTTTTAAATCTGAAATATGATTTTGTAAATTTTTCAGCACTAAGCTAATTGCACGGTTGGTGCTGTGTCACAGCTTTAACAGGTTGTGTTTAATAATTTGCATTTTCTCCTCTTTAAAAAGCCATTCTGGACTGGGCCTGGTTTAACTGGGACAATATCCTATGGATGTGTGTGTTCATTCTGTTGCAGTGTTGTTTGAAACAAACTGTCTAATGGAAGAAATAGAGGAGATGATTCATTGGTGTTCATCAGTAAACCACTCTGACCAGAGAGAGCACAGAATGGTACGTTTCCTGGCAGGGAAGTGAATTCTCAAGCATCCCAAAGCCTTTTTTTTATTGCTAGTCAATTTTCTTCAACCACATAAAAAAAACCCCAAACAACTTTACTTCTTTCAGGCCTCTTCACCACATGGCTTCTTGAGGCTTCACTTCCTTTGTTTTACCTTTCTTTCCTAATTCTTCCACTGACATTACAACTCTGACATCATAGGTTAGTCGAGAGCTCTATTGGTTGTTTTCATTTCATGTTGTCTTCATAGGACATGACGAATCAGATAGGACTAATACATTGGCTCTTTAATGAGGTCAGAAGTTGTTGGGCTACATGAGTTTTCTCCAGTTGCATAGCAACACAGTTAATTTGCCCTCTTAGCTCTTTGTATACGTAAACTGAATTCCCATCAACATAAATTATAGTTGACACAGAGGCTGACTGCTTAAATATAACTCTGCAGTCTATGCCAAGCCTTTTTCAGCATCATTTACTGTACATGGTGTTCTATCAAGGTGATCAAGGATCAATCAATATTAGTGATTAAATATTTTGCTGCTGTTTGCTCAAAAAAACAAACAATTTTGCTCTGACTTTGGGCAAAAGATAAATGAAACCTATTCCATTAGGAATAGAAAATAAAAATAATGTTTATATTTGCATACATTTGCATAAATTAAAGCTTTTCTTAGTTAGAAACGTTGGTAAAAGTCAGATTTCTAACAGCTTCAACAACCACTTGGAGTTGAAGCACAGTTTGTTGCAACTCCCTCTCATTCTGGCTGCAGCCCACTTTGATGTTGTTTCCCTCCTACACAGGTAACTACGGTCTCAGTTGATTCTCTAACAAGGAGAAGGGCAATTCGCGGAAGACCTTTGTGTCTCGCAGCCTAATTTGCTATGTGGTGCTAGAAGACTGGCCAAGCTCTGGATGAGAGGGCTGTTTATAGATCAGATGTCTTTCTGGAAGCTTTGAATCACACATGGCTGCTCATAAAACAGATCAGAAAAATATACGCCTTTTTTATCGCGCTCTGTGAAAAACTGTATAGCATTAATCTTGCTATTATTATAGTTGGTAAGGCATACATAGCATGCACAGGGTTCACTAATGGTGGTGTGTTGTCACAACAGATTCAGCAGCAAGAGGACCTGCAGGATGGAGAGGTCTTGATTATAGAGGGCTTCTGGTTTGAGAGTGCGGCGAGCCTGGAGGAATTGCAGAGGCTGAGTTCACGATCTGGGGCAGGAAAACACCAGCGTGACGAATGACTGATGGCTTACTTGCTGGGTTCATTGCACAGGACCATCAAGGTGAGATGGCTGACGGAGGTAACAGACTGACACTCAATACTAACAAATGACATGATGATGGGAATGAGGCTTGCAATTTGCTGGTGTTTGTCATTGCAATGGAGGGAATGAAGCAAGATGTCAGCTGGTTCAAGTTTTTGTTTCAGTAGATGTTCCAGTTGTTTTTCAATGCTGTTAAAGTTGTTGATTCTAGGAATAATTGTATTAGTGAGAGCATCGTTGAACATTTTGAATTCTGGACATGTGTTTAGTCTTCAGAAAATGGAGTTTGAGTGTTTAGGAATCTGGATTTTTTTGTCAGGCTAATTTAAGATGTTTATTTAAATTATTCTGTCACTGTTGTCCAACCAAGCATGGTGCAATTTCATATTGTTTTAAATTGTGGAGATGTACAACACTTTGTTTCAACCATAGTTTCTAAATAAAAATGGTTAGGTATGTTAACAATTTCCACATTCGTCTTGTTTTTTAGTAACATTTGTATAATCTGTAATACACATAGACTTAAATAGAAAATTCCTAATTTGTAAATAATGTGAGCACAGTGAGAATACAAATGATTTGTCGTGCTTAACAAAGCATGCATCGCCCTGTTGTTTGGTTCTGAAATGAACGGAAGCCTGTTAGTCGATTAACAATTTTCAGAGCATCAACATAACCAATTAACAAACTCCCTATTAGAATGTCAGATGAATGATTAAACCCAGAAGTTTACTAAGCATTAACATACTAAACAGACTGACATAATATATGCAAATAAGGCCATTATTATGCATGTGCTAGTTCATTGCCCAAATGAAGTGCTTGTTTGGAGCACTCGGGATATGTTTGCAAGCATGAGCTCTATGACAACATATTACAGAAATAATGGTCACTTTGAAGATCTAATTAGTCTTACATTTGGCCAAAAGTTATAGTAGTTACAGGAATGCAAAGAGAGCTGGAAACAGAATTTGCGGACATTCAAACACTCTAAAGGAGTCCCCCTCCATATTTACAAGAACAGGATTGATGATTTGACAATGAATTGTTTCGACACACATTGTAATATGCAGCCTCATAGTCACATCGGGCACATAAACATATGCGTCCTGTAATCAGGCTGAGTGGTGAAAAAGTGGAGAGAAAAAAGACATTTCACAGATGCTGAATTCGTGATGACTGGAGGTGCAGATTGAGTGTTGATTGTGATGGGGGGGGTTTTTTGTCCTAAAGTGCCATATGAATTATTGATGTCACAGCTTGTATGATTAGACCATGATGTTAACAGAGTCAGCCAGGAACATACGAGCAACAATCAGTCACTTGGACCTCAATCATTTGCGATCTGAGCCTCTTTGAGCTGAAGCGAGTTCAGTCACCTCTTGTAACAAACTGTTCTGAGTGGTTTCGCTTTGCTTGATAGCTGATTGTTTGCATGGCGATCTTGTGTCTGTTTCTGACATAAACATCTGCTGCTTGAAAAGCTCAACTGAGGGAATGGAGACTTGAACCAACAGCAAACAGATGTCTGCCGTGATCCTTTTCTACCAGAAGAGGCTGCTGTTTCTTATTTTTTGATTCGGCCTTCAGCCTCGTGCATTAGGCATTCATTTATGGTGGTTGACAATGAGACATTCAAAAGCACATGAAAGCCACTCCAAAGAGGTAATGTAGCTGAAGGTTGGAGTCTTTACTTGTTGTCTTTTACAGCCTTTTAAAACCCTGAGTTGGACCAAATGGAATTAGGTACAGACACACAGAGCATACCCACCTTTGTCTCATGGAAAACTAGAACATATTCTCCTATTATTAATCACCAGTGAGACACGTATGGATGATGAGGTCACTGTATACCCTCTGTGATCCTTTTCTCTGCAATATAACACCCCATCAAGTACCACTGCACTACTGCAGTTAAAGTTAAGATCAATGATGCCAGTGGTATGGTCATATATCACACTGCTGTCTTTGAGTTGTTTCACACTGCTGAACTAAACTGCACCAACACAAATTACACCTACTGTAGACATAACCTCACTATTTCTCTCACTCCCTCTCCATTTCACAGCACCGTGGAAGACAGCTGCGGATTGCATGTGGTGAAGGCTTATTGCTTGGCGTGTGTGTGTGTGTGTGTGTGCGTGCGTGTGCGTGTGCGTGCGTGCGTGCGCGCGTGTCATTAAGTCTCTTCAGAGATGAGAGTAGGGGCTATATTTTGACAAAGACGCTTGATGAGAAAGTGACTTGAGCAACAATTCTGTACACAACTGTATCACACACTGTGCCACGTGCAAGATGCTTGGCCTTGAAGCTTCTTCCCTGCATGCGGAGTTCAGGAGACCTCCACTGGTCAAAGGGTTCCTGCCTAACTGACGGCGTGTTTTTTTTTCTTTTTCTTTTTTTTCTTGTTTGCATTTGAAGTGTACTTGCTTACTTACTGATTCATTACAGGCTCTGAAACTCTCCTGCTCAATCAGGAGCTGGCCTTCTTCGCGTGGCACAGAGGTCAGACGTATCCAAGGACCCGCTTTGTGTGTTGCTACAGCAGAGGGCATCCCTGTAGACTGGGGGCGCATAGATGCAGCAGGGTATCCAAGGCCCTGCCTTTGTTTTTGCCGAGCCAATTAGAGAGAGATAGCATCTGCTGTGAAAGGAGAACAATGGCTTGTTCACTGCGTTTCAGTCTGAGTGTATATATATATATATATATAAGTGTGTGTGTGTGTGTGTGTGCATAAAGTTTGTGTGACGATTTCGCGGAAGGCTTACCTAGTATGCGTTTTCTTTAGCTACAGTATATGAACATGTGTTTTGAATAGCAATTGGAGAGAGGCGTATTGTATACAGCCGAAGAGAGGAAAAAGAAAATGACGGCCTACAAAGTATGACCGACAGCATACGGCTTCATCCGCTGTGATTCATTTAGGCCCTCTCACATACACACATATGCATGCACAGGAAGTCACCGAAGAGGCAAATATAAATGAGGGGAGCCTCCTTGCATTTGCGAGCGAGGCACATACAATGCTGTTAATTAAAAAGTCACTGCTGCTGAGTGACAGTCCGGCCTCTGCAAAGTCATCTTGTGTCTGTGCTTGGGCTTCTGTGAAAGATTTTGACAGGAAGAGTGGCGATAGTTTCACAGTTGGCCTGAAAAGTTCATCCATCCAAAAGGACTCCCAGAGGTCATTAACCCCTACCTGCTGCTGTCTTGAGTTTGAGAGTTTGATGACTCTTCTTTTTTAGCTAAGGTGTGAAAAGAGAGGTGTTAAGGATGTGTGTATGTGCCGTGTCTGTGTGATTGCCTGAGTGTGTGTATGCATGTTCAGCAGCGCATGCTCGCACCCCTGTCTTGGCCAGCCGGTGCTACCATATGGCCACATTTATCATGTATCTCGCTATTCATTAAGACTGCCCTTGCTGGCTGCAGAGGCACTGCTGGGGGCCTCAACCCCACATTCAAAACACTCTGGACAAGCGCGCTGCAGTCCGCTGTAGTTTTAGAGGTGAATTCTTTGCAATTATGCACAGTCGAACACCTTGAGCCAAAGCTTATTTTTCCTTTACCCTCATTATACATCAAAGGAAAGAGTTGATTAAAGTGCATTTTCAAACTGTTTATGAATAATTCAAACTAGCTTGTTTATCAAGTCGAGGTATCTCGTGTGCGGCTCTGCAAGGTTGCAAGGACCAAACGTCTGTGGACAGTCTCCCACGCCGTGCTGTCCTCATGTGCTGTTCATTTTTTTGGTACTTAAAATTTTAAATAAAATCCCCCATCTATTTTTGTTAAAAAAAAATGTAACTCTCTTTATTCCATATAAATGTGTCTGCTGCCTTACACCAAGTGCAATCAGAAGTTTCCCTATATTTTAGGCATCTTGCTGCTACATGCAGTGGCATATCTGATTCTACCTATTGAGGCTTTATTTTCAATGAATATAGCTCATCAAAATGTTTTGCACACATCTGCTTATATTTGTTGCAGACTTGACAGTCCACAATGATTACTAAACAACATGACATGACTTTTTTTGTAATATCAAATCCTGTACTTTCTAACTTTGTGGTTTCAAAGTGTGCACATTCAATTCTGTTGTCCTTAAACATGTTTTGTTTGCAAAAGAAAAACGTATAGTTTGACAGGACCGGTTAACATTTTCTTTATTGCTTCTACTTCAAAGGGTGCACTGATGAACATACTATTCTTGTTTCTTGATGTAACTGTTGCTCTCGATAATAATTACCACCTGTGTGGGGGATTGTCTACAGTTTGATCTCCACGCCATGTACTGCATCAGACTGTTTTGCACTCTGGATATATCCTTGTTTGCATTTGTGAGAATTCCCTTCTTGAAGGTAAAAGCTTAAATGGTCTTTACTTTTCAGACCTTCTCGTGACAATGCGTTGGAATCTCTCTCACTATTGTTAATGCTCCCTAGACAAAACAAGTAGAGTTGTGACGACCATGAGTTCATGATATATTATTGTCATGAACTCACCTTGTTGTGAGTAGAAATATTTATATTCACTGAATCTGCTATTTATATTCACTGAATCTGCTGAAATGTTGAGCGATGTCAGACCCGCTTCCCAGAGCTCTGTGGAACTTCCCACTATCCCAGTGGGGATCTCTCAATTTGACAGTATCGAGATTCAAGATGTATTTTTCCCCATTGGGAAATGGGCTCTTTCCCACCTCAAATTTCCTGATGAAAACACCAACACTTCTTAACATTGTGAATCTCCTCTGGGGATGGAGAAGGTTGATCAACATTTCGAGCATTTCAGTATGTCCAGTTCATTCATTTTTGGTAAGAAGAGAAAGAAATGAAAGGGGGAGTGATTTGCAGTGATTTATACGATGGATGGATTATCAGCCCATAGAGACTTTTTGAAAGAAGGATGAAAGAGAACTGTATTGTTGATTCTGTTTATACGTCATGTAAAGAGAACTGAAATAGTTTTGGGGGTTTTCAGATCCATTTGTTCGTTTTTCTTAGGCAATTTGTCTGTATGTGATTTTCACTTTTTATTGGTCAGTGAAAAGCACAGAGGTAGCGTGGGAGGAATGTTGCGCAGTGCTGCATCCCGGCTGGATTTGAACCAGGGATGTTGGGATTCTCACCTTTACAATTACACCCATACCAGGGTGCCTGTGACATTATCATTTTTATGGGAGTAGTCATGCCATGAGCAGTGCTGGAAAATTCTCCCCGATGGAGTCGAGGCACAGCTTGCTGGTGACGAATTGAAGAACATTAAGCCTAGCTAAAGATCTGGATGGATGTGAACTAGAGCAGGATTTGTGGTGAGCTCATTGGATGGACTCATTAGACAGCTGGCTCTAATGGAAATTGGAAGTGAGAGGGTGGAGATGGGTTATGTCAGTCCAACACCGAAAAGGCAGCTCACCAGATTTCCAAAGTGATTAGGAAAGGTGGGGCACATTTGGATTGAAGTGAGGAGGCAGTCATTTCAATGAGCTGGGAAAAATTAGAAGTAGATTATGGAAGTCATTTTGAACACAAGCAGATTGTAAAAGATGATCTTTTATTTCAACTGGCTTTACACAGCCACAGGCGAGAAGTTCTAAAAATCCTGTATTGAATTACATGTGATTTGTGCCTGTCACCATTTTCAACTACTTAAGTTGGTGCTGTGCCCTTCAACGGTCTTAACTATTGCCTCGGGTGAAGGGACTGTGAGGCCAGCTGTTGTTTCACTGCGTTTCTGTTAAGCATCAAAACATCAAACGCCAAGCATGACTTAACGGCCCTCAGAAGATCAGAGCCTGTTGTTGTGCTTGTCATTTTTATCTTGGGAAGAAATCGTTGCATTTCTCTCCTATTCTGTCGAACGCTCTTGATCCTGCTTGTCTGTCTTCCTCTGTCTCTTCTTGACAGTTTGACAGTGTGACAGTGGTGCAGAGACGTCCTCAGTCTTGTGTGGGGATGTCAGCCGGAGTGAGATGTCTGTCTTGGCACCACTGATTGCTCTGTGTGTGGGTTTGTGTGTCCATGCTCGTGTGAATGAACGCTTGTGTGTGGATCCGTGAGTCGTGCCTATGTGTTGTGTATAAAATCGGATTTGCCACAAACTCTTGCATTACTTGTGAGATTTCAGGCTGTGAGTCAGCAATCATTTATTTACTTAATTACTTTCCCGTGGGTGGATAAAATATATGGGGTGGACGAATGACCTTACCAGGATAGTTTGCAGCGTTATATAACTCAAACCATTGAAGCAGGGTCTTGTCGTTCCTTGAATTTAGCAGGATATAACTTGGGTGAACAAAACAATTTGGTAGGAGAGATGTTTCACTTAATTGGACTTACTTTCTAAATGTTTCCATGTTGCATCACTGTTGCAGGTATTCAGGACACAAACTGAAAATGGTGTTTTTCAGTGCACCGCTGCAATGCAATGAGAGGTGAGACGTAGCTACTCTGGATTCATACAAGTTTGCAGGCATCGTGCTTTAGTTTAGAGGGACAGCAGATATAGAAATGACTTCAAGCTGTGGAACAGAGTATTGAGTAGAGGACTTCAGGAGCAGCAGCAGACGGATTATTCTCGGGGTCAGGTGATGCCTTTCGCCGGCAAAATCTTTTTTCATTTGACTTTTTTTGTGAAGAAATGACATGCGTCCACATTCATTTTATTGAAATACACTTTTGTTTTTAGAAGGGTGTCTGAAGTTTAATGAAGACGACTGCAAATGATACAATTCTGTTATCATTAGTGCAAGACCATAAATGTAATGATTGCAGCAGTTGCAGACTATAAAGACTTAGATGTTCCATTTTAAAAGCTACTAACGAGCACGAGGAGCATTCACATTTTATTGCCTTTGAATCCCAACAGTTGTTAACAATGGTATCTTCTGTGTAAAAAAAAAAAGGGGGGGTGTGACTGAGTGGGGGCTTGCACAATTTAGAAACTTTTTTCCGAAAACTATAATTATTGAAAGGATTGATGAGACATTCATGAACTCGTCAACATGTTCAGAAAATCTATATTTGTACTAAATGTCGAATATATGAATGCTTGAACTGCCTTTGTTTTCCTCCTGAGTTTTACCTTTTCAGTTAATAGATTAATAACTGTTTTTAAAAGAAAAATTCTTAAACCTTCGTTACACTTTGGCTGTCCGTCTGGAAAAATAATTCTTAAACAAATGTCTTACAGACATTAACGTATTTCAAAACATATTGAGTTTTACTGCACATCTGCTATAAGATCAAGAAACATAATGCAGGATTCAGAGTCTATGTGCTGCTCGACCTTTTCCATTCAACAGCTCCAGTAAAGTGTACATTTGCTATGCACTCAGTTCTATCACATATGGAAACACATTTCTTACATCACCAAATACTTAATGAATATATACAACTAAGAAAGATAGGTAAAAGGAACTCAATGTTCACATTCTGCTGTTCTGTATGCATGCAGGGGTCATCGTATTACAAAAACAGCGCCAACTTGTGGACTGGCATGCAAACTAGTCTGTACCTCTGGAACAAAAACAGGAAAACAATGCACTTCCCAGTCGAATGTTGTGGTTTAAATATAGATCTTACATCTCTGTTGCTTTCACTTTAGAAATCTGAAGGAAAAGTTTCAGCAAGACGATTTGGAACTTCAGAAAGATTATAACTGGGGATGTGGATGCATGACTTTGTTATGGTGCTGCTTAGAAATGCAGTCACAGACTAACCTAGCATTAAAGAATGTGGACAGCTCAGAGGGATTGTGGGATATTCAAGCAAGTGAATTTATAAAAAGGAAACTTGAGTAACAGACTGAATAACTAACCATAATGAAATAAAGTGCCTCTATGCTACACGATACAATTCCAATTAAGCGTTCAGTGCCAATCAGTCACATGGACAGGGCAAACGCATTTAATTTCAAGAGTCCAAGAGGAGAGCTAGGGCGACTTTATATAAAGGGAAACAGTCAGAATACTGAAGTAGCAACTGTTTAGGTTGGAACTGTGAGTATACATTGGAGACCCAGTTATACTCCACACTAAATATGCAGACGGAGGGTAATATAGATTCAGCAAAATATGCAATTACATTTCATTTGTGTTAAATGGCCAATTACTACAAAGCCGAGTGTCAAACCACTTAAGATTACAGTGAAATGTATAAAACCCCACCAACTCCACAGGAGCAACCATTTGTGAGAGTGCAGAGGACAATTTTCTCTTCAATAGAAAGAAACCTCCACCATTACTAGAGTCAGAGGTGATTACAATCTGTTGTAATGCGCTACATCATGTACACAATTGTTAATTTGATTCATAATTTCACAATGATATCACAATGGCAGGTAAGGGATAACCAAAGGGCTGCATTGTTTTATACATTTTATAAATGTCACCCATTCAGGAAAGAAGGGAGGGAGATGGAGAGAGAGTGCGAGACTCCAGGTAACTGAGACTGTCAAAGCAGGATGTGATCCAACTGTCTGCAAGACCAATCTGTCAAAATCTTATTGAAATATAGTGGTGTCCTTTCAGGGCAGTGGTAAGGGAAACACTGGGATCATATTCTGTTTAACCAAGTTTGGGATATATGCTCAGCAGCTTTCCTCACAATCTTCACAACAGCCAAATTGTAATATGCTTTGGAGGTATCAGGTTAATTTCAGTCGGGCCTCCAGCTTTACTCTGGATGGAGTCAATAAAAGAGATATCCGTTGTTCATTGTTTGAGTTGAGTTACAGAGACTTGTAGCCACAAGTATTGAAGAATGCTGGTCTGTACTATACTACCTGAATATTATTAATCCATTCATTGTGTTCCTGCATGAACAGCCCAAGCCTAAGGTCATCTTCATGGACGACATTGCTCCAGCTCATGGAGGTGGCGTCAGTAGGGAATGGCTGCTGGAGACTAGGGAACCGCCAATGGAGTGACCTGAACTTTCTGTAGACCCGAATCTCATAGAAAACCTCTGGGATCAGCTGAGTTGCCGTGTAGGGGTTCTTCACTCCTTACCCGAGAACCTCAATGTCATGAGGGCTGCCCTTCAAGAAGAGTGGGATGACATATCTCAGCAGATAATAAGTCGTCTTGTGAAAAACTTGAGACGTCAGTGTGGACCTGTAATGGATGCTCAAGGGCACATGGCAAGTTACTGAGATATTGACATTTTATGTTGTGGTATACCCTCCACTGCTGTTGGCTTTTGTGTCAATAAATTGTTTGAGATGAGGAAGTCACTATTGCATGCCGTGTAAATGTCCCTTTTCATGGTATAACATCACTGTAGCATGAACCTTTTCAATAAGTATCACTTAAAGCTAAATATGCCCAAAAGAGTATTGTATTTTGATATTTCCATAGTTTAACCTACATTAGTTTCTTGCCTCAACAAGCTTTCTGTGAAAATGCTCTGATTCTTGAACACAGCCATACTGCAGTTCATTTGTGGCTTTAAACCTTTATACCAATATGTTCTGGATTTACAGCAATTGGCCATTAGGAGGTCAGGCAAAGGCCACTTGTATTTTGTACAAGACTAATTTGACCAGAGAAACTTCTAGTAACGTAGTAGATTGTGGAGCTCCGTTACTATGAATCTAATAGCAGTGTCATGTCCTGACTTTTTATTGTATAGTTCTTTTTTATTAAGGTTATTATTTTTAATAGTCGACTGCACCAGATATTGTGCTGTCCTTTGTTTATGCTCTGATTCTCCCTTGCTGGCTTCATAAAAGATGGTTTTCAGAAATGACTACACTTCAGTTTTATTCATACCCTGGCTTCTACACTTAACTGGTTGGATCAAATTTCTTTTTGTTAATACTGGTAAACAAGGCAGACAGTTATTTTATAATGACATTGGGAAACAATCCTTGGCAGGAACCAGAGTAAATGAAATGCTATTAAGTGAAAATATTCAGATGTTATCTGGACAGGTTGGGTCAACCAGTTCAAGTGGGGTCTATACAATAAAGGAGCCGGCAGAGAGACGTGCCCGGGCATATGAAACCAGCACAATGAGAGGATGTACGGACACAGATAAGGATGCAAGTGAAACCATGACCTTGGCATCGTATTAATGACAGGCTTGATCGCATATAACCTTTGATGACAAAAGAGGCCCTTATGACTGCGGGGAGGGAAACCCCAGTGTGGGTGGCACCTTCATTCTGAAAATGATAAACTAATCAGGTTTATGAGTGTAGGGTTGTGTGCGAAGGAGTTTTTGGTGGAATTTCCCTCATCCTTGTATGTCTATCGGTGGAATTACCCCTCAGGACACCTGATGCTTCCTTATGCTTCAAATACAGTTTAAACGAGGCTGTGTCAGAGTGACAGAATTATTTGTCTTGTGCGTCTCGTCTCGTTAGTGGGGTTGTCAGATCACAGGCCTGCTCACATGTGTCATACTTACATGTTCTGTCACACTAATGTGAAGCATTATAGAAAGCAGAGCCTGCTGTCAGGCCACATGTCTGGAAGTCTTTAAGACTTTAATATCATGTTTCAGGTCATCCCATGGGGATAAATAAATAAGCTTGAGACAAGCAGACAGTACAGCAGGTATGAATTGTTGGCTTTTGCATTGTGTTGTTGCGTCACATTTTTGCGTTTGCACTTAAAATCAGAGGTTGAAGATCATTTTGTCATATGCACGTTTGTGTTCATTAGCAAAAGTGTCTTCAGGTTGTAAATATGTCAAATCTGACAAATGAATGAGTGCAATGTTCAATGTGCTTTCAGCATCGAGTGCCGCATAGCTTTGGCTTGATTAGTGTACATATGTAGTTGGTTGAGAAAGCCATTTTTCTAACACAGAGGCTTACTTGTAGGCACAGTCTTACGATGATTCTGTGTCATTAAAAGCCTGAGGCGTTTCATCGTCGTAGCGTGTTTTCAGTATGAGGCCCTAATGAAAGCCAGCCTTAGCCGTTCAAGCCCCCCCCCCCCCAACACACACACACACAGAACGTAGACGAGACTATGATGTTATTTTCCAGGCTGAGCTAATTGTCTCTGGGGCTCCGATCTCTCTCTCTCTCTCTCTCTCTGGTTGCAGTTGGACTTTGCGGTGTTACACGATGCAGCCGTGAGTCCCTGGGAAGGCTCTAATGAAGAGTTATGAGAAGCTGGATGTCTCTTGGCTGTGGAGCGGGGGATGCAGGGAGGACACAGAGATGGAAGATGGGAGGGAAGTAGAGAAGGGTGAAGAGTGATGCATGAGAAGGAGGGAGGGAGAGAGAGAGAGAGAGAGAGAAAGACCATGCAATGAGGCAGAAAGATGGATGGATTGAAGTGGAGAATGCAGAAGCGGCGAGTGGAGGAGGACGAGGAGGGCCAAACACCCTCAGAAAGCCCTGGAAGCCAAAAGCCTGTTTGAGCTCTGCTGGCTTTGCTCTTCATGAGCAATACACACACTTTACATGCTGTGTAACATGCACTTTCTCTTGGAGAACGCCTGATGAGTTTGGAAGTGTGCTGACTCATGTATGAACATTGACATTGTCAACGTTTATTGTTGATGTTCACGAGCATAATTATTTGTGATTGATGCAAGTGCCGGCCAGTGCTATAGCGTATACAGGATTGCTTTTATCAGAAAAAAATTTATCTGATCGTATCAGATGGTTGTTTATTGTGTGTAACACTGAAGTTCCCACAAGGCATAGCTGCATCTACATGCTATTTTACTCTTCATCATCTCTCTATCTGTGATAAATATCTGTTTGTATGATGACTCCATGTATGAACGGTGTGTCTTGTTCTTGCTGATATGCCTTTGCTCTGTTCCCCTCTTCTTTATTCCATCGGCAGGAGGCAAGTATTGTTATTTATTTTTTGTGCTTCGAGCCGGTTTTTCCTGGAAATGAAACGTCGGAGAGATTTGAAAAGCAAATCTCAGGATTTATTCAGGCTCTTTTCAAAGCATTTAATGCACAACGTGTTCAACCATTTGCCTGGCATGCTCATCAAAATGTTACCTCCAGATTGTGTTTTTCTTCAGGTGGCCTTTTCATCCTCTGAGAAAATAGTTTAAATGAAGTGTGCTAACACTGCACTGAGGTGTTTGATTCAGTACTGTATGTACAGTTTATCGAGTGCGGTCTATTTCAAGTGGATTAATTAATTTACGTAATAACCTGGGTATATCAACCGCAGCAAGGAGAGTCAAAATGTCATGAAATATGCTTTAATGACCTATTTTATTTGACAATTGTAACTTTGGTGTCGTGATTCTGTTGTAGGGTTTACAAAAGATACTTGCAAGATAAGTGCAAGTAATCATAGTTAATTCACAAAATTACACAGTTGACTAATTAAAATGTTTTCATCAATTGATAGATGAAATTGTTTTCAACCTGTTGGTCAGAAAATCAAGGGAAATTGAGCAAAAACAGTCAATCTGCTCCCGTGCTGGTGAACCGCTGCTGATGGGACTGCAGATGCTTGTGGTGTTAATTCATTCATTCAATTGTTTACCAGAAGTATTTATTTGCAAATCATATCGTTATCTCAGACCTCATTACACTTGTTCACCTTGTATTGTGCAACTTTAGTAAGGAGCATAAAGTGCAGACATTTGCCTCCAAATGTAGAGGGTAAAAGTAAATAGTGTGAAAAGTCTATTAACAAAGAACAAATACTTAGTTACTTGCCACTTCTGCCTTTGGACAAGTCTATTTCTTCCTTTATGGTTTAAGATCCCTTCCTTATGACAGAGCGACTTTGACCATTTTGATTTCAGATGGGGTTGACTGGGTCAAGCCCTGGGAGGGTAGCCGAGGCTCTCTCTGTCCCTTTTCATTGGAGAATCCTTTCTTTAAGATTTCCTCTTCGTCCTGCCTTCAGTATAGTCTAAATGTCAGCCAGCCTGAGAGCAAGATAGAACGAAAGAGGAAGATCTGCAGTCTTTGGGGAGAAAGCCATGAAAGCATATATGATGACCCCCCCCCCCCCCCCCCCACACACACACACACACACACACACACACTTTTCAGTCTGATGAGCTATTGAAAAGCAAGATGACATTTTGCAATAATGCTCCATATAGCTCTAGAGTTTAGGAAGATTAAACATTATTCATAAATATGTGAAGGCTGGCATTTATTGATGTTTGTGGCAAGATTTGCTGTCAAACCACTCGGTTTCAGTTTCAATTTTGTTTGTGTGGAGAAATACTGCACCTTGACAAAGCATTAGACCATAACTGCGCTGATATAATCAGCTATGCAACGCATTGTTTCACCCAAGAAATGTAATGAATCACATGGAAAAAAAAAAAAAACCCCAAGACAAGATTTGTAGTGCACCTCTTGCATGATTATAAAGAATGATCTATTGTATGTGTGCAAGCACACTCCTGTGATTGTCTGTGGAACAGAACACCAAGAATTGAGCTCAGGCTTCAGCTTTGTGTCCTACTTACAGTAAAGATTTTTGCTACATCAGCGTGCACAAAAGCCTGCAAAATCAGTTTTTGGTGATGGGAAAAGTGATTTAGATGACATGCTTTCCCAAGAGAGCGTGTTTGAAAACTCTGAAAACTGCGTCTTGCATTTAATGCTGAGAGCTGTGTGTTTGTGTAGCTGCTTGCCAGCATGTGCACACACACAAACACACACTCACACACCAGGTGGAAAACTAACAATATAGTAATTCTGGTTAATCAGAATGTTTTATTTAGGAACGGCGGGCCAAATTGTACTATTATGCTCCCTCAATTTTTACCCTTTTCACCTCCCTCTATGTGCAGTCTTCTTCCATCATTCTGCCCTCTGTCAGAAGAGGAATGCATGTTATTTCCTTTTATGTCTTCAAATCGGTGTGAAGTCCCCATGAAGGGTAGTAGATTAGTACCGTTTTCATCCAGATAATTTTAACAGCTGCAGCGATGGTAGTACTGCAGACATCTGAAGCCTCTTGTCTCCTGAGAGACACTCTGGCTGTTGGTTGAATTTCTGTCGCTTCAGATCAGCCCAGCTGGAGAAACACTAAACAGCCACATTTTATTCGCTCCGGGCCCCCACGGATGTTCTGGCTACACAATGCTGGAGCTGAAGTATCAATGAAGTATTGACTGTTGCTTTCAGAGCAAAAGCAGCGTGTGTGTGTGTGTGTGTGTGTGTGTGTGTGGGGGGGGGGGGGTCTGCTTAAAGGCAGCAGGAAAGGTATTTGGTTTAGAAACTCTAACCAAGTCCTTGTGTGTCAGAATCCAATAATCTGTAAACTTAAGTAGAAAAACAGATTCTATTAATAGGCAATTACATTTGACATACAGTCAGGCTAATATGGCTATTGAGATTGTTTTTTCACTTTAGTGTCAGACATTAAGCATGCCTGTCTGAAGGGGGACATATGTTGGTGATTATTTAAAAAAGTGACTCATTTTCGGAGTATTGTTGCATCAACTTACCCATTTTGTCTCATATTATCTAATAAATGCTGATGCGCTGACTTACGGTAAATTTGAGCTCTCCTATTGGGAAGACCAGGCTTCTTTTTTATGTCAGTTCCTGAGTCACAGATAAAGACACACGTCATGGAGAATCAACGTCAGTAGGCTTTGCTTCTCGGAATGCTTGAGTATTTGAAGAGAGAAGGAGGGCTATTTCTTCAAAATATATTTGTCGAGATTCAATTTTTCCAATATTTATCAACACCGTGGATGGTTATTGTGTATTTAAAGTCACACTCAATATCCTTACATTGCTTTTAATAGTATTTTAAATGTCTTTTTTTTGTTTTCCGTTTCACCCTGTTGCATCAGCATGCATATGTACTATCACCGCCAGTTTTGCTACTTTCCTCCTACGGTTTTCTCTCTCATGCTCACGCTCCTAGAACATGGCTGCACCTGACATGCAAGGCACTCTGTAGACATAACATAGTTTGAGATGTAGGAAGTAATGTCAGCACTGCAGCATCCACAGCCTTGAATCACAAGTTCCAACAGTCTTATTCGCGTGTGACAGCAAACAGCACAGAGTTTAATTCTGATTATAAAAGCTCATCTACATTTAGGGAACATTCACTGTCGCGTTGACACAGTGCTGTTTGAATTTGTGATTTTCTTCTTCTTCTTTTTGTTTTGCCTGAGACAGAACAGTTGAAATCAGCACTGCTTGCATGAATTCTGATAGCAGCAGATTTCCATCCTTCAAAAATTGATTGAATTTTACGAACCAAATCTCTTTGTGAGCTACAGTGCTGGTAAATAGAGTGGTGCTGCATGGTGATCCAGTGGTTCGCGCTCTCATTGCACAGGGAGATAATCCCCGATTTGAGTGCAGATTTGGGGAATTTTCTGTCTGGAGGTGGCCTGTATTCGTTTTCTCTGCGGACCGCACTTTCCTCCCACATTATAAAAACATATTTGAGGTCAATTTGTGATCGAAATTGTCTCCCCCATATTCACTCTGTGATGGACTGGTGACCTGGTTGAACATGAATGGATGAATAAAGCTTTAGTGTTGCTATTTCTGCTCAAAACAACAGTGATGTAGAATCTGGAGGTGCACTTGACCTGACCAGGTGTAGAGGTAGATTGAAAAGGATGGACCTGTTTCCTGATTTGGTCATTTGAAAAGTAGCTGGAATCTTGAGAGGAGCAGAAGTACATGATTGATGAAGTTGCATTGCATTAAGTTGCACCATTGAGCAGTTTTACCGCTTCTATTTCCTTTTCATTTTGAGAAATCTGATGTAATTTATACTAAGTGTAACTTGATTTAATTGTCATTGCTGTTGTTGCTGTGGCTTCACATGTCATAGTTTTACAGCAGTTTATACATCTGATTATATGAAACAATGTAGAAAGCACAAATATAAATATAAGACTATGAAATCTCAGTTTTATGTATATCACCTTAAATTACAGTTTTTTGTTGTTTTTTTTAAACGGAGAATTACCCGAGTTCCCACTCGGTTGCTGAGTCGAGCCTGTCCACCTCTGTCGCATATAAGCCCCTTGGACACTCAAATTCATCCGTCTTATGATAGAGAAAATCCACATTGTAAGCAATACATAGACCAGGAATGTAAAACTAATTTTAGTTCGGGGGCCATGATACCAATATGAGCAGGTGAGTAAAAAGATGGTGTAATAACCTATGATTCAACCAAAAACCAGTCTGATAATTTACTTTTTTTTAATGCATAGGATGAGTATAGTCTGAAAATGTTCATGTTCAGTTCACTTTCTTTTCTTTCTTTGAACCAAAGTTATGATAGACAACCTGAAATTTATTTAAATGAAAAGTACAATCTGAAATCCTTTGAGACAGAGTTCTTCTCTTGAATGGTCGTGGGGAATAAAAGGCATTTTTTTGAAGCTTTGAGCATTTAGTTTCACAAACTCCATCAGACGGATTATGGATTTAATGCTCGTGTTGTGATAGCAAAAAATCTAGCGAGCCACGTTTGACAGCTGCCGTTGGCTGTTCTTGGTCTCAGTGTTATACCATTTCGGCTTATCTCACTGAAATGGTCAAATCCCCAGTCGGCAAATTAGTAATAGCATTTAAATTTCCTGAAAATTGCAATCAATTATCATTTTAAACCTTACAGTGTTGTATTGCGGGCTGAATTTAGGCCATATACTTGACTCCTCTAAAATATATACTTAGAAATATAAACAGTGGGTGTATAGTCATCTTCTTTTTGATATTTACAGCTATGAAATGAACTAAAAAAAAACCCAAACATATTTAAACTTATTTTTGATACATTTGTCACAAACAAGCATATTAGTATTATTCAAGCCATTTGTGAGTGTTGTCCAGTACAGCATTAGATAACTTTCAAATGGACATTTTTAGTGTTGTCAAAATTAACAAGTTAATTTTGGCGATAAATGTAAAACGTTTAACGTTCAATAAATAAATAAAGCTGCAGCAGCTGCACCGAGGCCATCATGGCTGCAGAGCAGCAGAATACCGCGCAATGGTGGGGGGCGGAATATTAAGGCAGAAAGTTTAAGCCATTTTCACACTCCGTAACAGCAAGGTTGCAATGTTGACTGACCAGTAGCTCCCAATCTGCTAAAGCTGGTGGAAACACTTGACACCTGCAAGTAAATTAGTAATTTATCCTCCCTCTGTCTTTCGCTTATGTCTCGTGTGTGTGTGTGTGTGTGTGTGTGTGTGTGTGTGTGTGTGTGTGTGTGTGTGTGTGTGTGTGTGTGTGTGTGTGTGTGTGTGTGTGTGTGTGTGTGTGTGTGTGTGTGTGTGTGTGTGTGTGTGTGTGTGTGTGTGTGTGTGTCTCTCTCTCTCTGTTTCTTTCTTTGTGTTAGGTATTTTTACAATATATTATTGCAGCTTTGTTCGTCTAATAAGTTCCCAACTTTGTTTCTAGAAATATCTAAATTCTACATGCTGGATCTGCACTCCAGCATATAAGTCTGGGTTTTATTATATTATCTCCGTTAGTAGATATGGATATAAGTGAGATTTTTTTATTGATTTATTTTTCTGTTAAACGTGTAGAGAAACTGAAAGACAGTTATAAAAACAAAAAGGTCTTTGAATTTAGATATACTTTCTGTGTGTTGCGTCTACATTAATCACACAATTTTCCATCAATAAATATGCATCACAAGCTTCAGCCTTAAGTTGGAAAAAACAAATCGTGACTAATTAGTAAAAAATTTTTAGTCAATTGACAGCAGTAGAAATGAAACATCTGAGGATGTTTTCTCTTTCTCTCCACATTTGTAATCTGTAAACTGGGTTGCGGCGCATGAGCCAGCATCAATTGGCAGATCGGCCGAGCAACCTCTGTGCTGTGTTTACATTGGGTGGGTATTGATTTTGTGTTTGTCCTGGTAAATACCGTATTTTGGATCCCGCTGCTTCACTGAAATCTGGAGAGAGTTGCTGGATGGTAGCAGAGGAGATGGAATGACACACATGGGAGAGAGGTAACGGAGTGCACGGAGCAATAGCTACACAGCCAAGATAAAAGAGGGAGGAAACATGAGAGTTTGAACACAAGGACAGAGAAGGCAAGTAGAGAACACACACCGTAGGAGGTGGAAAAGGAGGGAAAACAAAGGGAAGACGATGGTTATGCAAAAATAAGACACAGAATCATGAGGAGGATGAAAAAGATCTCGGCTGCAAACTGTTATCTCGCTCCGAAGACACGCAGCGCGACTCACCTCCAGCAGTGCAGACAAGATTCACTGCCAAATCATCCTCCTCTACCCGCTCCTCCCACTCGCTCGCCTTGCTGTTCAAGAACTTAATTACTGCGATAATTTGGCCTTGTTTGCTGTTGTCATTATTGCACTCTGTAAGAGTCGGTCAGCTAATGAAAACACAGACACCAGATCAGAGACTCGATCAAGCCCCTGCCTGAAAAGTGGAAAAAGAAAGTTATGAGAACAAAGCATCGCCAGACTTCACCGGGCTCTGACGAGCGTAATGAACAGCAAAGCTTTCTCCCTCCTCACTGGCACCAACATGCATCCCTCAGAAAAATAAAACTGACAAAGGCAGAAAGGATGAAGACGAGTTGGTACTTAATCTCGGTTGTTGAATGTCATTTTTGGAAAATGAGACTGTGAGATGAATTATCTTTTAATGCTTGCTTTGTCTCTAATTAGGTGAAATTACAGACTCGCCTTGATTTAAACATCAACTAAAGACACTTCAAAATCGAGTGAAGCATAATTATAAAGCGGAGCAGTAAAGCACTGTTGTTCCCTTCAACTTCAGTTCTCTAAATACAGTGTTATTTTATTACTTTCCTAATTATGACAGTGAAGCGAGTGTACATTCAAAATGAAAACGGCTGAAGTAAAAAGATGAGCGATTGCAGCCAAGACTTGTTATTGGATTTTTACAGCAATTCAACCGTAGAACTGGTCCATTATCTATGTCAGGGGAATTGAGACATAACATATGGCAATAATGATCATTAGGATCATTAGTGATTATTGATGGGACATGAAATGTCACATTAGAATAAGCTCATAATCCAGCGGGGATTGGCTCAGGCTTTATTTTCAGTAGCCTCCTTATCAGAGTCCAGCAGTGATTTAAAAAAAAAAAAAAAAAAAAAGAGCCACAAAACAAACTGCATTGACTTCACTTTGATATCGGCATCTTAAACGGGTCACTGCTTTTACCTGTTGAACATGAATTGTTTATTTATGTATTTATTTACACTACCAGTCATATAGCAGAACCTGCTATCAGAATACACATCAAATCACAATTCTACTGTCACTTAATGAACAACCATTGGGAGACAGATTTGTACATTTACATGTGAAAGCAAGTAATCCAGCAGCAAGCCTGCTCCTCGTGTGCTTGATCACACGTATCTCGGCAGTATTTTGTCGACAGCTAAAACTGTGTGCCACCCCTTGTCATTCATTCATTCATCAACCATTACCTCTATAACTAACTTGACACTGAATAGGTAGAGTTTGACACTAAAGCACGGTGCTCTAAATTCAATCACTTCTCACTGCCATGATGTCAGCAACAATATTGTTGTGACTTTGAGTATACGCAGCAAAACTAAGTTTTCACCATAACAGCCAAATAAAGACCAATGAATCGTAAAGAAATAAGAAAATATGTGTACGGGCGGCTTTGACTTCAAGTATTGCACTCACTGAATTCCCAGCAATAGGAACCAAAGTGCATCAGTTGCGATGGCCGTCAGTGGAAAGCAGGATTCTAAGTGAGACAAAAGGACTGCCACACAGTTGGAGTCTGCATTAGTTGGAAGTCCTGACTAGATAAATTGCAGAGTAAGCTCATTCTGAAGCACCACTCAGTCTCAAGAACCCCGAGGAGGCATTCAAGTCTGCTGGGATGCCCCCCCTCCATTTATTAAATGATTTTGCTGCAGTTACAAAGCTATATAAATGTCAGCTGACATGTGGGCGAAACTCCATTTAAAGCTTGTCAGAGAGATTTATCAGGGTATTAAAAACTTTTAAATGTAGCTTTATATATATATATATATATATATATATATATATATAAAAGAAAAAAACGAAAAGAAAAAGCGCTTCTGATATTTCTTGCAGTTTTTTTTTTCAGGGAGCAAAAAAAAAAAGGTAGCAAAGCTAAACTGTACGATAATGTCTCAATGGTCAATTTGTTAAAATGACCGAAAATGTAGTCTAAAGGATCCCAGATAATGCATTTTTTTCTCCTCTCTAAAGCACAACAATGAAATATGATGTGCACAGGGGAATGTAAGGCATATCACTGATTACGGTGCGTGTACTTCACTCGCCCCGAGACACAAGCATGCACATGTTATGCATGGTCTCCTATTAGTGACAAATACACGTCCTCAGCTGACTAAGCGCAAATGGGCCAGAACGAGGCCGCCACTGACCCACACTTTCCAGACGAGGCGCATTCATATGTTCCACACACCCAGCGTCGCCGGCCGTCTGGAGCGTGACCTAAAATTATTACAGCAGTGTCATTTTTATAACCCTTATTCTCGAATTAGGGCCGATGCAAACTGTGCCAACTGTGGGGTTTCCGTCACGGTGGCTGCTGTGAGCGTCATAAAAGACACACACACACACACACACACACACACACACACACACACACACACACACACACACACACACACACACACACACACACACACACACACACACACACACACACACACACACACACACACACACACACACACACACACACACACACCGATTAGGGACCAGTGGATTGAGGGTGTTATTTTTTTCTTTTTCATTTTTAAAGACTGGTTTAGGCAAATAGTGTTCACAGCCAACTGGTCGTTATGCTGTGCATTATCCCATTTGCTGGAACACATTTCTCTCTTTTCCAGTAATGCTGACTCGAACTTGGCAACACTGGACAGAAGTCCAGAATTATACTGGACAAAGGAGTTTAGACACAGAAGCATATAGGAATATTAATCCGGTGAATGATATGGATGGAGAGATTCATGGAGACATTGACTTGAATACATTGCTTTTCAAATAAATGTAAAATAATAATATTTTGAATCTACTACACAAAGTATGAGCAAAAGGGGCATGTGTGTTTTTTTAAAGATATTCATCAACACATTCAATGTTTATTTGTTTTTGCTGAACTTGGATTTAGAGAGATTTTTTTTTATAAAGAATATTTCAAGACCATGGTTTCCAAAGCTCAGAGTTGCCCAACTTTATTATTATATCCATGATGAGCAAAATCTCTCTGGACAAAGAATTCAGTTTGTCTTCAGTTGCAGTATTTGAATCTGAATCAACACTTTCATTCCATACCCAAGTGTAGAAATCTGTGAAATATAATTTCTTAAATTCAGTAAAACTACTGAACATCACACACATATGGACATGGGTTTCAAGGAAAGAGATTTTGAGTGCTTTTCCATATATTACTTCATGTAAAGGAGTACATGAATAGCCCATCGTGGTACATGTGATAAACTCAATAGGAACCAGTCCTTTTGATCCTAATTTTCCCCACAATTTTACAATGTTAAAAAATCTGGGGTGCTAAATTAAACAGTCTCAAAGGCATTTTTGGATTGTATTAACCAAATACAAATACTGTTAAACATGCTTAATCTTCAACTCGTTTCACTATACTTAAAACGTAAACGTATGTTTGAAGTTGTGATTTTTTTAAAGAACTATAATGAACTGACTTTGTTTTCCCTGCAGTGTTTCACTGTGAAGCCATTTAGGGAATCTGTGCTGTTTTACCTTATTGGCACCATACTGTTTTGTCCTTGAAGACTTTTCTCACGCTTCTGTAGGGAAGTCTTCTTTGAATTCAAAACCAGCTTCTTTGTCTTTGCTAGGTTCTGCTCCTGCATTTCCTATTGTCAGGTTTGGTTTAAACGTAGTATAATCTGGTGCATTTGCTGTTAGATTTTTATTTTCAAATTGTAGAAGTCTGATGTTTGATATTCTGATGTGCACCAAGCAAAAGATTTGAATTGTCCTGTTTTTGTAGATTTCTGTTGGTTTTGTGAATCCTTTGATACCCATTTCAAATAGACATTTTCAACAGTCTGATCCAGGAGTTTTAGTTGACTTTGAATGAGTCTTCTTTGTGGCAGAGAGAGAGAGAGAGAGAGAGAGAGAATTCACAGAGCTTTGGCTTTATCTCCGTTTTAACACGGAAAGCAGCACAAGACGAGGCCACTAAGAGTAGAAATATCACTTTTAGGGCAAGTTTTGGAGAAGCAGACGCTCAAAACAGCATGTGTCTACACGTGGAAGTAGAATCTGGCAGCATGAAGCCCATTAACCCGTAAAAAAATCATCAATTAGCTGTGTCATTTTATTGGTTTATTGGTTGCCAAGGAGGAGTTGCGAGACCAAGTAAATGACACACACTTGTTAAAAGTGGACACTCACACCTATATATACAACACTCGCGTTATCTGTTAGGTAGCAAAAAAAAAAAGCGAGAGATCGCTCTGCATTGTCACGGCAGGTTGGAGTCCTGACAAGTGTTTCTAGAAACACATAGTGCTAGAGCACAATACAGCATGGGATAGGGTGCATTTTGAGTACTCAAAATAATAAACAAAGCTAAATGAGCTGCAGGCAGCCATACTTGCTGAGGTCAGAGACCTCCAAGGTGGATGCGCCAGGTGAGAGCACAAAGTCACCAGAAGGACGGGCCGCCATCTTTTCTCCTGCTGCAGCCTCAGTGATGAGGTGTTTTATTTAAAGAATCACACACACACACAAATCAATCCTGCTGCATTCTGTTGTTTGTAATTTGTTTTTCCAATAATACATAAATGGAATTTTTCAAAATTATTTGCGCATAGTTCTAGTATTCTTTTTCCTGGGATGAAGAAAAGGTGATGTTTTGTTATAAAGTTTCTCCATGTATCCCAGTAATGGATTTTTTTCTTGGGCATAATAGTGTTTTGAATATCTCCAAGTATTACATCAGTATTTTCTTTTGTAATGCGGGGGTTGTTGTTTCTCAATACATTTCTTGTCCATTTTTTTCTTAATGTATTGGCCAGAAAAGGAAAGAAAAACAAACAAGCAAAGGCACATCATGTTCTTCTTGGTGGCAGCTGCAGGATATAATGTACTGCTGGATCGGACTCTGTCTTGCATGGGTGTTAAGATGTCCCACGGCTGTCTGAGAAATGCCTTTTTGGGAGAGCTCCAACACTTTTTCAAAGACAAGTAGGATTAAACGCAAAAGTGCTGTAACTGAAGTTTCAATAATGGACATTTTTCTTTTTCATTTTGCACTTGTTATGAGATATGTGAGGCAATTGAGAGACATTATCAGGTCAATATGAACATTCCTAGCAATTCTGTTTGTCACTTTATACTCAACAAAACTGACTTTGGCACACTCGTGCATGTCAACCCCCGCAATACATTGTTATTCTACATTGCGGTACATTCTGCACTAACAACACATTTGTTCCTCCAATAGGATTACATAAGTCAGGTGTGCAGAACTGAGAATAATTTGCTTATGTGCATCATCATAATCCGTCAATGTTTAATTTATTAGTCAAGTGCTTCTACGAAGTTGTTTTTTTATTTGTTTTACATTGATTTTTTTTTTTTAAGATGTATTCAGCCTATATTGTTATGAATTTCCCCAGATGAGAACTTTGGGCTGTCTTGTTCTAATTATTGTTGCTTATAGTGCAGCGTGGGAGCTAATTGTATAAGCCTCAATTATATATTGTTTTCACAACAAGCCTGCTAGATTTAATAAAGCTGATTTGACCAAAGACTTTGAAAACTATTAAAACATTAAGTTGAAGGATATCAGCAAAAACAAACAGTTATACTGAAGTGATGGAACGCATCACTTTTGCTCATTAAACACACATTTGCCGCAGATTGATTGTTATATTCGGTAATTGTGAGTGGGCTCTGGAGTAAAATGGGCCAACTGCTTTTTTAACATGCTGACGGAGATACCACCGTTATTTGGCACGGGAGCCTAAAATTCCTTCACATCTCCAATGGAATTAGTTTCCGTGACACAATTTCCCACCTTCTTGGTGTCACAAGGGATTTCCCAATCTTTGCAGCAAATAGAAATAAGAAGCAGCAGCAGCCTAATTTACCTTGTGGTGTCCATGGTGTTTTCAGTTAAAAGTATCCCTAAAGACTTATGGATTATGCATTGTGTGATAAAAGAGCTATTTTGAGTTCCATTTCAAAGTTCTTGCTGGTCAGCCTGGCAAATACAGCGTGCCGTTTACACCCCAGTGACAGTTTCACTTGCATGAACACAGCAAAGCTGCTTTTGCTCCAAATATACTGCTACATTAGGGGGGATTTAGTCTCCCTTTTTAAACTGATATGCACTCTACCAATGGAGCAGATAGTGTTACATCTGAATGACTTGGGTTATTCAATTAATGCAGCACCATTTGATCAAATTAAAGTCCGAGCCTGGGAGCTTAATTAAAAACAAGGTGGCGTGAAAATGCAGTTTTAGGTGTGTTCCGTTACTGAGAGAGAGGTACTGTCTGCACCTCTCTCTCTCTCTCTCTCTCTCTCTCTCTCTCTCTCTCTCTCTCTCTCTCTCTGCTGTGTGACTGCAGGTGCATGCCTGATTCACTCTGTGAGTTTATGCTTGCATGGCTGTTTGGGTGTGTGTGTTTTTATAGCTGGTTGCTAGGCAAGGGATGAGATAAAGTATTTAACTGAGACACAGGAGATTTCCAACTTGCTCTTCCGTTGAGCTGCTTGAATACACAATAGGAAGGGAGTTCAGCAAAGTTCACACAAACCACTTCTGACTGCACACTCAATGCTACATGAATATGGATTTGTGTTGGTTTGTTTGATTTATTATTTGTTTCCATCACACTAAAAATTATTAATTATTCAAAAAGCACCTTGAAGCCAAAACAAACAAGCAACAATGGTAATGCACAGAGTCGGTGCACATGGGCCGTAAAGAATGTGAACAACCAACTTGACATCAACAAAGATGAGGCTTGAGCTTCAGTTAAACTGTCGTTTACAATTGTTTATTCATGGTCAGCTCACAAAAGCACTAAAGCAAAGTTTTTGGGGGGGAACTGCCATCACTCTTGATCATTCTTTTGTGAACGCCTGCTATCGAGATGAACTACAGAACATAAAACTTAAGGTAAATAAAGTGAAGAAATCAATCACAGAAGAACCAAACATACCTCGAAAAAGTAGAATGATTAATTCATAAACCTTGTGCTTCAGTCTCAGAGAGCTGCTTCAGTCTACGGTTATGACAAACTGGGCTCCCCAGAACTTTACAGCCATTCACCAAGTAGGACATCTCTATCAGCCCCTTTGTTACTGCCACACTGCCAGAGGATAACTCTAGAGAATGCTCCTGCAATAGTCTTCAATGTTCTTGAACTGTTGGCTGCAGTCGTGAGACAGCAGAAGAAAGAATGGATGCCGCCACTCATTTTTATGTCACCAGTGAGACATCGCTCACAAGACAGTTTTCTGGCATTCTCCCGCCGAAGCTGCCAGTCTTGGATGATTGTTTGTTTCATATGACACCCCCTCCCCGTCCCCTGCAATGATGCTGGCTTTACTTCCCTGCTTTGTCACAGACGGCTCGTGAATATAGCTGCGGATTTTCCATCTATAGTGTTAAGAAATCTGTGTTTACCTCGAGAAAGTCAGTTATGTTTTGGGACTGATGCCATCAGCACTCCATGCTTGCTGTAGGGATAATGCTAGGGGGGGACCCATATGTTAATTTTTCTCATCAGCACATATTCATTACTTTGTTAGTGCAACTGAATATACTCATCCCTGAGTGGAAGCCTGCATAGTGTTTGTGGTGCTTTTTCCTATGCTTATGTTCCACTTCCATGCTCTGTCACCAGTACCCTGATGTCTTCCTCTCTCTTATGGGTAGCAGACTAAGTTTAACTACCTCATCTAAAGCAGTTGCTGGCACATAGCGGGTCTAACCCTTCTTTCTGATTACCACTGAGTCATTTTTGTTGACATTTTGTTGCACTGGTCAGTTGATGCTTTAGCAAACCGATGCCTATATGCAGTATAAAGCAACATTTATTGTTAAAATTGTTAATTTGTTTTTGATAAGCATATACAAAAAAATTATAATAATAATGTGGGACACTTCTAGAGATAATGATGTATACCTATCACTTGTACACTCAACTGAGGGCTCTTTCAAGGTGTGATTTTGTGATTTTCACATACATATAGCTAATTTGTTCACATTAGAAAGGTCGTGCTCCATCACCTGACGAACTCTTTAACTGAAACACAGCAACACTTGTCCTAAGCTATAAATTCAGTTTTGTCAAACAGCTTGAAGGGCTCCGGAATGTCAATAAAAATAGATATCTAGTGCATCCTTGCAAGCAAAACTCCTTTCACCGGGTCAGAAGGGATAAAATATTTAGCTTCAGGCACCAGAACATCAGCAGCGTATGAGTTTGTCACCGAGACAAGTGTTTGTATTGACCCCCATTTTCAACTTCAAATCACCCAGCAGGTGTCAGGGGCCATTTATGGTCACACGAAAAATGGAGGCTGCTGTTTATAAAGTATGCCTGGAGAAAACAAAACACTACAAGCCATGTCAGTCTCCTTAAACCTGTAGTGAGGCAATGTAATACTTGTCTCTTTGCAGAAAATGGAAAATGAAAAAGATCAGTTCAGACTGGTAGTTACAAAATCAGTCAAGCTTGACTGTGCCCTTTGTGATGACCATTTCTCAAGAGAACAGCAGATAAAAAAAAAAAATACCATCATATACCGTGGAGACACTGTTAGGCACACTGGCAGGCACACTGGCATGCAGCTATCTCTAATTCTTGTCTCAACAGAGATTGGAAGTAGTTCTGATACTGCTCCAATACATAAAATTTCCATTTAGTTTTAAGTTCATGAATATTTTGTTGAATATAGTGCTGTGCCTTCATAACTTTAATATGATGGTTATAAACATATATCACTTTATCATTAAAAGACAGATAATATTTTATATTGATAGCAGTCTGCACAGCACTCTCAAGCGCATTTGCTGCAATAAACCAGTCGATCTGACTGCACATTGGTAGTTCTTTTTATTTTATTTGTTATTTTTCCTTGCTGCTTATTAGGCATATTTGCTTCTTGGGAAAGTAAATAAAATGTTACATTCCCTTCAAATTCCATATGGAAAAATATAAGCAAATCATGCAAATATCATCTTGTATTATATGAGGAGCTGCGTTGGTATCGCAGAATAGACGTTCAGTACTGATGGCCGCTTAAAGACTAATATCTGCATTGACTTTTGTTGTAATGAAGCAGCAGGCATGCACAGTAAGCAGATTCTCTGGATTCATCTTCATAAAGGAGCAGTTTGTTACCCTGTGTATCTAAGCAGGAGAGGAATACCTCTGTGATTGTCGAGGTTTAGAGTTATATTCTCATTGGTACCACACGTAATAAACACAAGCAAAGTTTGATTTTGGTAAATCACAAAGAAGCTTGCTTCACTGGCCCACTGAGTTTTTACCCATTTTATAGCTTTTCTTTTTTTTTACTCTTCAAATCTGTTGACCACTTTCCTTCACAGTTAAAGGTCAGCTAGTTACTCTTTTAACCATGTATAAAATCATCATAAGCTGAGTGCTGTTATTATAGATGATTATTCTTACAATGCCAATAAAACTTTTTTCAGCAGTCAGTCTTTGACTGTTCAGTTTTTTTTTCTTTTGGCTCTCTTACCGCTTATCTACCTTTTTGATCTTGTTCTTGTCCTACCATTGCTCATGTCTCTGCCCTCATTGCCACCCTCCAATGCTTCTTTCTCTCTGTCTCTCCCTCTCTCTGCCTGCACCCTCATCCTCCCGTCTTTCCAAGACTTTCTTCTCCTCCTCAGGTGACAGGGTGATGGATTAAGCCCAAATAAACTCGTTCATCTTTCAATTAGCGCCACTGTTGAGGAGGTGCCAGCCATTATGAAGCTGTCTGGGAGACTGGGAGCAAAGCAGTGATGGAGAGAAGGGGAGAAAAGGGGGACGAAGGTGAGTTATGGTCTTAGTTTGAGAGGAAGATAGAAAGATGATTGTTGTGAAAGACAGAGTGAGAAAGGAATGAAGTGAGTTTTGTATATTGGGGTAGGAAATAGGTTGGAAGGGTTGGAGGTGGTCTAACTATTAAAACATCAGTTCCATGCTGTCATCAGACCAAAACTCGCACAGGTTGCCGACCACCCACGGTCGAGCCCTTCACATTGTCACCCAGCCAGCGTGCACTTTTACGCAACAGTGCCTTTCACTGATTTGATTTTTTTTCTTCTGTATATTGTTCTGTGAACTGTGCGTGTGCATTCATACTGGTATGTTTGAAGGCCCTTGCGTATGGTAATGCAAAATACCAAAAGTCGTAGTAATCACTTCCAAGTAACCAGCAATCTGGATCCTGAAGGTGTTCGACATCAAACTATTGAGTCACTATTGTAGAAGTCCTCTTGCAGTGTGCAGTTTGCTTGATCTCCCTTTTTAAGTCTTGGTTTTCTATAGGAAGTTTGGTTCCTTCCCATAGTTCAAAGGGCAGGCAGGTTCGGTGGTATTTATGTGAATATTTGCGTATGAAATTAGCGCTCTTTATATACACCCGGTGAAAAACTACTGACCTGCCCAAGATGTACCCTATCTAGTCAGCAAGACTCGGTTCCAACCGTCTGCAACCATAAGTTGGATAATCGTCGGTATTGAGGATGGATGGCTTCACTCCTGTGTTTATGTCATTATTATAGTTGTTCAACATAATATCAGCATAGTACTGCACATGTGGGTGTAAGCGGACACATTTTTCTGAATACATGTGAAATTAATCTCACAGTATACATGTTTCTACATATTTTCATTACAATGTGTGAATACAGTATATGTATTTATGTACAGTAATGAGTGTGTGGGTGCATGAGTGCAAAGACATTAGTATTTGAAGGGGTTGCTATGACTTTGTACCCTTGCCTTCAGTCTCTGAGAAACCAATACTGAGTTGTTGGCATATTTTCATTTTTTCCCATTTTACTTCTTCTACTTCTTCAAGGAATATTATGTACTGTAGGCACACAGGGACGAGTTCTAATGAATTTGAATGAGCGTCTCAATTTATTTTCCATGTTTTATTTATTTTTTCAGGGTTTGGGGAGTAAATTGAATCGACGGCGGTGATGCGTGTGCTAGTCAGGAGCAATATAGGGACCTGCTGTTCTGATTAAGTTCCTGTTATGGAGCTGTTCATTATTGATTTCATTTCTCCTCACTTCTCCTCCTTTTCACGTTCACATTTTGCTCCATATCTATTTCTTCTCAGCAGGTCTCTCCAATTTTTCTCAGTGCCTCTTATTCTTCGCTGTCAGCTTTCATTTGAAAGCAGCAAGTTATTTATACAGCAAAAAAAAAAGGGAGATGTCAGTTTTGTTTAAAATAAATCAGAAATATTATTGTTATTTTTTAATCCCTGTTTGGCAGTCTTTGACTATTAGGTTGCTAATCTAACGACAAGAATTTCTTTCTTGGAAGTATGAAGCAAAAGAAAAATCATGTTCTGTTCATGTCCCCATGATAATTTAACTTGACAATATACACTGCACGGTTTATTTCCCCAGCAGTTATATACAGTTCGATCGGTGTGTCATACCAAATCAATTTTCTTTCTCAGTTACGAAGAAGGTTATCCGAGAAGGAGGAAGTTCACAACAGAAACTGTAGACCTTTATTTAACCACAAAAAAGAGGTGACGAAAAGGCAAAATTTTACAAACGTGGACCTTGAATGTCCTTGAATTCCATGTAATACTTTCTGACAAAGAACATTGTAATAGTTTCTCCAGTACATTCGACATTTCACTGTGAACAAGGAGACTTTTTCACTAGATTGGAACCATATATTGCAAATTTATCACGATCACGGATATAAACATACTTTATCACAAAAGACTGCAACAAATTCTTTAAAATGCACCCTGCAATCGCGCTATGACCAAAACCAATTGGGTCAATAACTGCTTTGCATCTTAAACACTGCTGGTGGGAACTGCAGAGACATATGCGACGTAAGCAAGCAATAAAAAAACAAATTCTCTTTCACACAGCTAGTTAAAGATAAGAGCAATAGACAGAGCAAGAACAAATCAAAAGCACATAAATATCATATGCAGGTGTTTATATTTATTGCAAATCATAGCATTATTACACTGTTGCCGGACATCCCATGTTCACCTCATGTACATTTTGTTGACTCTTTCTTCACCCGATTCCATCTGTGTCTATTCAGCTGCTCCCTGTTACAGCGGTATCTGCAGCCAGTCATTGCAATTTGCACTATAGACTTGCCTAGATTTTACACCAAAAGACGTTCATACCATAACTGTGTTTTAAATTCAGCCCTATATTAAGGCACCTAGCTGAATATTGCCTAAATCAATAAGGTGTTTCAGCATTTCCTTTTTTCCTTGCTTGCATGCATTTAGATAGTTCTTCCAATAGTTCTTTCCGACTGTCTAAATGTTTAAATGTTGTCCCCCTAATTGCAAGCCTATTTGTAAGGTTTGATATAATCAGGGCAAAGCTAGTATTTTTAAAAAATGAACATTTCTTTGGTGTCTTATATTCCTAAGGTCCTAATATTCCTAATATTGTGAATACATTACATTTGTGGCTCCACATCTGCCATTAATAGTTCTCTGTTTACAAACTCTGGAAAAGATTGGTCACATGTACTGAAAGGGCTTATTGCAGACAAACATCAATTCTCTTTAAGGATAATGCTCTAGTTGATAATCAACAAGTGCAAGTTGATTGATCTTAAAGACCTGCAGTTATGTAGAGATAGTGACAAAGCTACGCTTCAGAAGCTGACTCAAATCCCCTGCATGGCTACCTTTCTATAAACTGACCAGGCCTTGAGTTAAGAGTCACCTCAAAGAAAAAGGACTGCAGCTACAGGTTCCATAGAAAAAGGAAGAAGGGAACCTGTTATTTTCATGATTTCCTGGCCTTTTAAGAACTGCTAGCAATTCCGCACTCTGTACATGACATTTTGGATCACAGACAGGTCAGTCATTGCTAAGTTATTATTTCTCAGCTAATATGTTTTCTGCCTGGGCTTTTTGCTGACAAGGTAAAGGCTATCTGTTTTACCATCTGGAAGACTCGCTGGCTAAATGTTAAAACAAAGTCTGGTTGATTCAGGTTTCTTGGCTTTCAGCCTTCAGGCCTAGTCAACTTCTTATACATCTTCCTGTATTTATTTATACAATATTTAGAGATATGGATGAGGTTATCGTGAGAGTAAGCTCTCACATTAGGCTTTATCCTACTGCGTTTATCTGCCTTTTAAAGAAACCACTCTGTCAAAAGTTTGGCCGTCTTAACCTAAACTGTGAGAGGGAGAGCAGCATGCTGAAACATCTGTGGTCTTGGCCGGGAATGAATGGATACAGACAGACTGGGATTAAAGATTTTGGATTTGAGCTTCGGGGTGGGGTGATGGAGGCCATGGCTGGGGGTTTTGGATTGGGAACAAGGGGTGGGGTGAGGTAGGGGTAAGAGTGTCATTCTCAGAAAGCAGGGAACTCAAATTGGAGTTGAGAGTTTGGATCAGGTGATCAAGGGATGATGGAAAGGGATGGATTTGGAAAGGGTATGGTGAGTGTTGAGAAAACTGGGGTTAATACTGGAATAGAGTAGTAACTGTAGTAAGTACAGCACAATAACTACACTCTGTTCTTTTACATTTGTAGCTGTGTTAGTGTTAATGACCTCAAATATCCAACACAATTCATCACTTTATTGCTCAGTAAGCATTTTTGTGGGAACGTGTTAGGTCTAAGAGGGTTAAGAATGAAGTGTGTACAATGGCTATGAAACATATTTGGGTTTCTTCATTGTGGAGAATGTGGTAAAGCACATTTTCAGAGCTGGTTCAGAGTTCATGAAAGGCTTATTTCTGCAGTGTTACTACTTTTATTCTTTCTTGTCGGCTGGAGCATGGTTTAGTGTAAAATGCCTGCAAATGCTAAAGCTGCACCAAATAGATGGATAGATAAACGGATTACTGACAGATTGGAATACAAAAGAATTTGGACTGAGCAGTAACATTTGAGAGTGCACTTGGCTTTCAAGCTGGGATGTTGATCTGGAGGGTTTGTGGGGAGTGTGGTGATGGGAGTCATTTGCAGGTATTTTGATTGTTCCTGAGTTCAGAAAGCCTGAGATATTAAAAAGACCTGACTCACTCACTCACTCACTCACTCACTCACTCACACACACACACACACACACACACACACACACACACACACACACACACACACACACACACACACACACACACACACACACACACACACACACACACACACACACACACACTCCTTTCATGTGAAGCCAGTTGCATCCCACTCTGGGGAGACGTTTGGGAAGATGATAATGTGGATGACACAGAGCACAAGATGACTCAGCCACAGGAATCCTCGAAAACCCACAGTGGTTGGCTGGACAACATAGACAGTAAGAGCCAGTGAGAAAGAGGGAGGCAGAAGTGTGTGTGTGTGTGTGTGTGTGTGTGTGTGTGTGTGTGTGTGTGTGTGTGTGTGTGTGTGTGTGTGTGTGTGTGTGTGTGTGTGTGTGTGTGTGTGTGTGTGTGTGTGTGTGTGTGTGTGTGTGTGTGTGTGTGCGTGCGTGCGTGCGTGCGTGCGTGCGTGCGTGCGTGCGTGCGTGCGTGCGTGCGTGCGTGCGTGAAACTGTGGGATGTGATCATTGGAATAATGTTTTTATGACATGTAATAGCACTGGTTAAGTAAATGTAGGCACCCACAAAATTAACTAACATTTTTTAGTGAGTAATGAAAATAAATTACAAAAATTACAAATTTGAGTCCTTGATTTTGATAGAACAAGTTGACTGAGCCTGTGAAAATGTCCTTTTTTAAGTTTAAAGTTAATTTAAACAAAAGTTGAAAGTTGGCATTCAGTGGCAATGGTCTTTGGAGCCGAGTCGATGAACAAACGATCTGCATGCGAGTTCAGAGCAAATGACTTGAGAAGATGATCTCAGTTGAACTTGGAGCATAATGGCGTTGTTGGGGATGCAGTGAAAGAAGTGAGACAGACAGGCTGCTTAATAGAGATTGGTGGCTCCTGGACAGATGAAAGACAGTTATTAAACCATGCACACAAGTTTAATTTGAGTGAATAAACACAAACAACATGAGCAACCGTGTACCAGACCAGATGACACAACAATCTAGCGACTCGTCATCAGGAGCCTGGGGTATAAGGGCTCGAAGCCAAATCAGAAGATGGCCTGCAGGTGCATGTGAGAATCATCAACCTAAAGGAGTGGTGAGAGAGAGACTCTTAATTCAGGTCATAACAAAGATGTGGAGAGCTTCAGCAGTTCTATGCTAAGCACAGTACAAATTACTGTTTTCATTTATTTTAGCTTGTATTAAAATGTTTTTAGCCAAGAATATGGCATATTGCATCCTTAATTAGAAGTGGGAAACCTCTTGAGACTTGTAGCCTTCATGTTGTGGAACATCAGCAAGACTACGAAAGTGATTCAGCCATCATTAGCAATTTCTTGCAAGGTGGGAAGGCCATTGTGCAACATCATGGCAACTAATTTGTGAAAGATATATTAAATATTCAGCATGTTACTCTTCTCTTTTTTCTTTTTGGCTGGGTGCAGTAATTGGACTGACATTGCAGCTTTCATGTGTTGTCGTGCCAAGCTGAAGGCATCCAGAAACAATCCTGGGACCTTCTCGAGTCCAACAATCTGTAGCTCTACGATTGCTGGGCAGACATAACTGGACAGCAGTAAGACAGCCAGGTGAAAGAGAGTACAGGCCAATGTTTTTATGTGTGCTGGCTGCTTGTCTCCCTGCTGAGGGATTATTCATAGTGTGCACTTTTGTCTGTTCAACCACTTAATTCACCTAGGAACTACAATCAAGTGCCTACAATTGTTGAGTAAAATTAGCTCAGTACACTCACTTTGTTTTCTGACCTAAATGTATTTATTTTTAATTTTTTATTATTACAGCTTGACAAGTTTCAAGTATTTGGTGTCGCTTTGCTTAATAGGACTACTATCTTTCACAAGTTAATTAAATTGAATAACTCCTATTTTGTGAGGAGGAACAATTCTATCAAATTTCCATTGAAAATCACAAACAGTATATCAAGGAACAAATGGAAAGAAAAACAGGATCCCTTTAATTTGGCAGATTCATTTGTTAACAAAGAGGATATTTACCCAAAATGCATGGCCAGTGTCATACATTGGAAATACATTGGACATGCAACTGGATTTGTACTTGCTCTTTTGCCAATCTGGAAGTTACAGATAAAGTGGAGGAGTGGAGAGGTGCTGACTCACCCTGGAGCTTCTAGGATCCTGTACCTTCCAAACTTTTGCAGTGTTGCAGTGACCTTGAGCGGCACAGGATGAGGCGAGCCACTGAGTGACTGAGGAAAACGAGGAGTGGAATTGAGAGAGAGAAAGGGAACCCTCCAGCCTGCTCCTCGACAGATAATCTGTCAGCCCCCCACCTGTCCCCAGACTCACGGTACATGCAGCGTGCACACACATACATAGTATGTAGAACACATACCTCAGCAGCTGCCTCCTCCCGTGGTGCAGCCGAGTGTCTGACAGAGTGCTGGAGAACGTGCTTACCTCCCTCCTTTCCACCTTCTTTTCAGCTCCATCCATCAGACCTTACACGACACTTAATTTTTCTGTCTTTAACTTCCTGCCTTCTCTCTCTCCTGTATTGTCTTTCAACTCTCTCACAACCTTCTTCTTTTTCCTGCTGTGGGTCCGTTACAATTTCTCCCTCTGTTTGCTTTTTACCCCCCTTTGCTCCAATTTATCTTCCCATTTGTCCCTGGACCAAAGTCTCTGAGTTCGTTGAGGAAGAAGATCATATAAAAACTTCATAAGAGAAAAATAGGCATGGTGGAGAACACACAGTGGTCTGTAATTTACTATAAGTACAAGTTGGAGCACGTGATTAGATCTGTGAACGGCTAGATATGAAACATGAATAGCTGTAGGTAACAACTGCAATTTTATAACTATTGATTTGCTGAGTTACAATCCATCAACACGCATCCGATATCAAGTTTCTTTCTTTCTTTGTGTGTTGTGCACATAAACATCAGACAGCGTCAGCCACAACAGAAGTGGTGTCAAGATGAAGACACGGTCCTGCTAAGTGGCTCTGTCAGATGTTTTTCTGGATTTCAGTACTTTGAAGTAAAACCTGTGGTCATTGGGTCAAAGCATGCACAGTGAGTGTTGTGTGCTTGTCTGTATTAATCTAATGTGATATACGTCTGGACACACGCTCCAATGTTTCACACAAGGAACTCTTTTTACTCACCAGGGGCCTCATTTATAAAGCTTGCGTACGCACAAAACAGGTCCCGAAAGATGCGTACGCCACTTCTCACACAAAGTTTGTGATCTATAAAAATGATTTTTGCGGGAGAATTTGCGTACCGGTACGCAAACTTTGAACCTTGCGCACGCAAATTTTGAAGACGGGGAACCTGGCAGCGCTGATGATGAGGTAGAGAATTGAATCCAGGGGAGTGCGCGCACAATACCCTGAGTGGGTAGAGCACCGGAATGAGTCAGTGGGTTGACATTCACTGCCGAGCGTGCAAAGCGCACAGAAGTATCTCAAAGACTCAAGATGAGTCAGTCCTCGCATCAGAAATCCTAACTGCACTTACTGACTCAATTACCACGTTTAGATTTGGAAGATTTGAGTGGGACTTGCAGAAGAGTCTGAACATCACATAGGCATAAACAAATTGGGACAGATATGTAGAAACAGACTGGTTTTCGATGGACTGAAAGTCTGCGGTGAGAGAGATGGATTTAGATTTTCGAATGCATTAAGAGCGGTGATGTATCTTCCTCCATGTGCGATCATTTAGATCATTACTGGCCGTATTGTTTGTTCTCAATGCTTGTACTGCTCTCTCATCTATCTTTCTGCCAACTTAATTTCTCTGTTATGTGACAGTTAGATTTATTGATGTGTCCCCCCCCTGAGCTGCCACAGGAGGTCGAGCAGCACAGATGTGATGAAGCACTGTCCGGATTCCAAGAACTCCAGTTGAGATCCCAGTCTGTGCCAAGAACCATGTGCCTGTGGGTGGAGTGGAGAAAGCAGACGGAAACTTCCAGAGATGCTGTGAAGTCAATGAAATTTAACATCTGTGGAAGAAAATGGTCTTGGTGGGTAAAGGTGATGAGAGAGAGTTGTCCTAATTTGTGTTTCAGATTTCTTAAGTTTTATTTGGTACATCTTTAAATTCATTACCTTTTTTTTGGTCCTGTTTTAAATGTATCTTATTGCTGTAATAGCTCCAAACATGAGACTGTATTCAGTGACAAAAACAAAACTGGTGACACATGGTATGAGGGATAGTAACGTCATGGAGTCACTGTGGGAGGACATGAAGAACCTGAGACACCTCAATCTTTATAAGAACTGCAGCAAGATCATGTTATAAAAAACAACAACTCATTGTTGTATTGTAATTAATCCTGACAGTTTTGAACAATAACCAAAGTTTAAAAATGACAGAAAATTGTGTTGCTAAATTTATAAAGAAATATAAATGTTGTGGTTGATATTGACCACTTTGTATAAAACTATTTAGGTTTTCCAGTATATTCAACAGAGTAATGCAAAAGCATTATTTCATTTGTAAAGAAGCCTCTGCCTATTATATTTTGAAGCATGTTTGTAAACACGAGTCTGATATTATTCAGGTTCCTCTGTTGATAACGGTACTGTTGTGGATCCTGGAATAAGACCCTTAACCTCCAACTACTCAGATTTCATGTGGCGACCATCAAAGGGCACAGCAAATATGCTGTTGGAAATATGTATATCAATATTCTTAATAGCACTTGTAAATATGGCGCATTCTCTCACATATTTGATTTTGCCAAAGTGCGGTCTAAATTAATCTACAAATCAATTTTACATTTCGTTTAGTCTTTTAATTTCCTAATTGTGGATGTACCAATAGAATAATAAAAAAAAGTACACTTTTGTACTCTGAAGCAACGCATGTCTCTATACATAATGGAACTTCTGAATTCATCCGATGTCTGACAAAACAAAAGCCATAGCTGTTGCTTAATGAAGCATTTCATTTCAATCATTGTTGCTACTCCCCCACAGGATTTCAATGTGTCTTTTTTCTTTTTCTTTCTTGATGTATGTGAAGTGCAGCAGAGCACTGTATCTGCATAATTTTAGATAGAGGGCTCTGAAGCAGTGCCTCAGTGTTGAGAATGGGCTGGTAATGAGACTCACAATTCTCCACTGCACAGAAATAACTGATGTGTCTGTGTACGTCTGCACGTATGTGTGTGTGTGTGCGCGAGTGGAACAAAGATAATTGAATGTAAGTGGTGCCTATCAACTGTGGTCGTATTTCTCTGTGGTAGTGAAACCTACAGAGATTTGAAAGCTCATTTTGCCGTGCCACTTCAAAGAAAAGAAAATATTACGTAAAAAATTATGCTGGAAGTGGTTGGCGCACTCCCCTTTCGAAGAGGCGCACAAAAGACCTGGCGTGGTGGAAATGAATTAGGGCTGCCATTTTGCTTTGCTTTCACTCCACTAAGATTGTGTGTGTGTGCGTGTGTGTGCGTGCGTGTGCGTGCGTGTGCGTGTGTGTGTGTGTGTGTGTGTGTGTGTGTGTGTGTTTGCCAATACGCATCTGTTCACATCTTTGTCTGGACTAAGTGCATGTTTGAATTCATGCTAATTAGTGTGTCCATTGAAAGAATAGGAAGCTTCTCCCAGTGTGCAAAGATGAAAGGCATTAGAGCCGTGTCCAGTACTTCCTCCCCAGTGTGCGACACTGAAGCTCCACAGGCTTTCACAATAAGAACTCTTACAGATAGAAAAAGAAAGAAGGAAGCAGTGAAAGAGTTTCATAAGTCCCGCTTTACAACATCAGAGAGAAAGTCTTTGTCTTGGATAATTGCAGCCAGGTCAGGAAAGGTCCAACATAGAGGAAACGAAACAGATGCTTTGAATCAAACTGGACAACAAACCTAAAAATGCAATGGCTGCATTCATAGCATCAAAGTGGCTCTTGAAATTATACACCATGTGTTTGTTTATAACCCGGCCGGTGAATAAAGTGAGTTGTCAGATTTAATTAACTTGGGAAAAAAAATGCTTTAACTAATTACATTCAATTGAGGTGAATTTGATTGTGAGATAACTTGTAGTGCACACACTGTGGAAATTAAATGCTGATGTATCCGTGCAGTAGTTCTGACAACACTTATAGAAAACTAATTAAGATCTAATTGTTTTCGTGTGACTTAGGAATTCCTATGATCTTTATACTTCCAGCTGATCAGTTATAAGTAATTGCAGAATGTGGCAAAGGCAATTTTGATATTCATTCATTCACCTTCGACACTGTTTTATGTCATGTCACAAAATCCCCGTTGTGGGTGAAGACCCGGAACAGTCCATTAGCACAAATGGTCACATACACTTACATTCACACCCAGAGGTCATATCAGAGTCATTGTTTAACCTCAAAAATATTTTTTTGGGACTGTGGGAGCAAACCAGAGCAACATGCAGACTCCACATGTTCCCTCGGACTCGAGCTGTGGAACTCATCACTGTGATGTGAGAGGGTTAACCACTACCCCACTGTGCGATCCCAGCTCGGATATGTTTAAGAAAACAAACCAAAGAAAGTAAAATGTTGTTTGAATTTTTCTGGTTTCTCTGGCTTAATTTTTTTTTCCTCTCTACAGTTTCCACTAATACAAAATTTGATAGGTGAAATATAACGTCGCATTTTTGCCTCGAGAAGTTTTATAATTACAGCGGAGAGGGTTGCATTTTTTCATGCTAACCTGACAGAACTGGCTGAAGGGGACAACTCTACAAGTCTAATTAAACAACGAAGCTATTCATAATACGCTATGAAATGTTTATTATGTGTCTCAGATGCACATTTCACTTCATATTATTACTTTCGATGGGCTCAGCTCAATAGAGGCTATGTGATACATGTCTGCCTTCACCGCACAAACCACTTCTGATATTTCCCTTTCGTTGATTGTGCATATCTGTTCTTTTCCGAACATATTCTTGTGACTTCAGCCGCCACTGATAATTCAAAAAGATCTTTCTTTTGCGAGCAGCCCTGGCCAGAGGGGGTCTCAGGACATTCCTCTCACTGTCTATGCCACACTTTATGTCCCGTATCTGAGCTTAAAGGGTGTTTCTTTAAACCGTGACTTACACAAGGAATGCAATAAAGGTGAATATTTACCATTTTCACATAGTCGATAATTGCTGACTCAGGATTGTGGACGCCCACATGATATCCGACTGAAAGATGGATATCTTGCTGCGTTGCATATTAAAACTGGACGATTAAATTCCTGAGCAGGACAAGGACAGTATAACTTAATGGCATCTTTTTACTGCAGTTGTTAGGTCCTTGCCGGGGCCCCCAGTGAGCAATATCTTTATATTCAGCACCAGGGACAGCAGAGAATGTAAAAATATTGTTTTCACAGATTTTTCTCTCAAAGTTAACAAGGGCATTGCATGACATATTTTGTGTTAACAAGGGAAATGCCCCCCACCCCCACTCAAATTGCCCCTCTCCTGTTAAAAGCCACCAGGGTATGAAGCAGAAGCCGTTGCTGTGAGGAATGAAAGCCATTGAGTTAAGCTTGTTGCGTTTAATGGAGCAGGAAGGGCTATAGTAGAAGTAATGGCTGAGGGCGAGCTTAGCTACAGGCCTGTCAGGTACCACAGGGAATGTTATATCCTGCTATCATTTCACCACTGACATATATTCACTTGTAACCTTAAATATTACATTTGTGTTGTTTGGCTTTTATTTCGTTGTACTTTTGTGTCATTGTTTCATCAGCTGGAAAAGAACATCAATTATTAATGCCAGCAAAGGCTCGAAGAACAATTGTACAGTTTTTTTTTTCTTCTAAACATTATACAAATGAGTGTGTGAGCTGATTACCGGTGATTGCCTTTGCCTCCTGAACCTGGCATAGGCTTAGAAAATACTAACTGTTAATATTATCAGTACTTATTTATATCAATGCTGAAAGAGATTGCTGTGGAGGCTAATAGCAGAGCCAATAATGAACAGAATGAATAATGACATTTGGCTCTGTTCGTTTGCTAATATCAGCTCCATGTTTACTTTGGACACCAGTGCTTTATGTCTATGTGATGGCAATTTGCGACTGATGCTGTAATTGTTACTGGTCAGTTTTATGTCTAATCCAGTTTATTATTTTGAGGGAGTTTTGTTGATTGATTGTTTTGCAGACATGCCTGTAGGCATAATCGCAATAGAAGGATTAATTTTTGTTTTGTAAAGTAGAGATTACACTTCCCCTTTCTTCCGATTTCCTCTGCTCTCCTCTCTTCCCCTCCTCTGCCAGATGGCTGCTCCTTAATCAAACTCTCGTACCTTAGAGAGGTAAACACATTACGCTGCCCTGATTACACTGGCTTGGCGAAGCGTGCAACATGAATGTGTGTGTCGGCTCTGCTTAGCATAACAGCTAGTGCATATGTATTTGTGTGTGTAAAGAAAGTGGATGAGGTGCTGTTAAAAGTTGGTGCAGTCGGGCATGTCGATGGTTACAATCCTATTAAGGACTGCTCCATCTAATATTAACGTACTCACACATACACAAAAAAAAAAACATGGGGACAGAATTGTTTGCTCAGAACGTAGAGCAACTTGAATTTTACAATGTCTTATTCTCAGACAATAAAAACATTAAACCAGACAATAAAAACCAGTTGGTGCCACTTGTCCTCATATGTCTACACTGTTCTATACCATATTTGTCGCTGTCAAGATTAGAGACAGTCACACTGCTGCCACACATTGATGCAGAAGCCATAAATGGTGCTGCCATTCAATGCAGCACATCTTTAAGTCCTTTGGGCTTGATGTCACACACACTAATGTACGTGTAGCTGGTAAAACACTGACATTGAGGCGAGCTGTGAAACTTGGTTAGCAGGATGAACAAAACTGAGTGCGGCCACAGCGCCAATACTGTCGTCTGGCAACCTGATAACATTGGAGGCAAACGGAGCAGTTTTCACAGGACTAGGCGTCTTGAGCTCTGAGAATTATTTGGGCTGGGGTTGAGGGGGGTGTTAG